>NW_027331919.1:9348904-9581404 GCF_048418815.1 Hemitrygon akajei | reverse complement strand
GAGATGAGAGAGAGAGAGAGAGATCAGTGAGAGAGAGAGAGATCAGTGAGAGAGAGAGACAGACAGAGAAAGAGATGAGAGAGAGAGAGATCAGTGAGAGAGAGAGAGAGATCAGTGAGAGAGATGAGAGAGAGAGATCAGTGAGAGAGAGACAGACAGAGAGAGAGATGAGAGAGAGAGAGAGATCAGTAAGAGAGAGAGAGATCAGTGAGAGAGTGAGAGAGAGAGAGATCAGTGAGAGAGAGAGACAGACAGACAGAGAGAGAGATGAGAGAGAGAGAGATCAGTGAGAGAGAGAGAGATCAGTGAGAGAGATGAGAGAGAGATCAGTGAGAGAGAGAGAGACAGACTGAGAGAGAGAGAGAGAGAGAGAGAGAGAGAGAGAGAGAGAGAGAGAGAGAGAGAGAGAGAGAGAGAGAGAGAGAGATCAGACACGGAACCCTTCCCCGTGGGACGTTTTGGATATCACTGTCGGTGTGAAACGTTCTACAGTACTGACTCACTAGAAACCAACAGGTCAATGTTTTGATTGAAGGTGGAAAGCGGCCAGTGAGTGAATGGACCGGTGAAGGAGTGGAGATTTGAGGCTTTGGCTCGAGAGGCTTCAACGAGAAAAGTCGGAGGACGAGCTTCACTCCAAGTGAGGTAAGTCCGGGTAAGTTCCTTTCAAAGGAGAACGTTTCAAAAGTTGAGGCAAGTATTGGGAAGGTCATGGTTTGTTCATCCTGCAGCATGTGGGAAATCAGGGATACTTCCAGTGTCCCTGATGATTATGTGTGCAGGAAGTGTGTCCAACTGCAGCTTCTGGCAGACCGCATTGAGCGTCTGGAGCTGCGATTGGATTCATACTGGAGCATCCGCGATGCTGAGAAAGTCGTGAATAGCACGTTCAGTGAGTTGGCCACACCACAGGTAAAGGCTACACAGGCAAAAAGGGAAGGGGTGGCCACTAGACAGCGTAGCAGTAGGCCGGTAATGCAGGAGTCCCCTGAGGTCATCTCCCTCCTAATCAGATATACTGTTTTGGATACTGTTGGGGGAGATGTCTCATCAGGGGAAGGCAGCAGCAGCCGAGTTCATTGCACCATGGGTGGCTCTGAGGCACAGGAGGGAAGGAAAAGGAGTGGGAGAGCTATAGTGATAGGGGATTCGATTGTAAGGGGAATAGATAGGCGTTTCTGCGGCCGCAAACGATACTGCAGGATGGTATATTGCCTCCCTGGTGCAAGAGTCAAGGATGGCTCTGTGCGGCTGCAGGACATTCTGGAATGGGAGGGTGAACAGTCAGTGGTCGTGATGCACACAGGTACCAACGATATAGGTAGAAAACAGGATGAGGTCCTACAAGGTGAATTTAGGGAGTAAGGAGATAAACTTAACAGTAGGACCACAAAGGTAATAATCTCTGGATTACTACCGATGGCATGTGCTAGTCAGTGTAGAAATAGGAGGTTATTTCAGATAAATACGTGGCTTAAAAAATGGTGCAAGGGGAAGGGATTCAAATTTCTGGGGCATTGGACACAGTTCTGAGGGAGGTGGGACCGTTATAAACAAGACGGTCTGCACCTCGGCTGGACCTGAACCAATGTCCTAGTGGGACCGTTTGCTACTGCTGTTCAGGAGGCTTTAAAGTAACGTGGCAGGAGGATGGGAACAAGTGCAGAAAGACAGAGGGGGTATAATGAGGGTAGAAGCAAAATGTAGTGTGAAAAGTAAAAGTGGCAGGCAGGCAAATCCAGAGCAAAAAGCAAAAAGGGCCACTTTTCGACATAATTGTATAAGAGCTAAGACTGTTGTAGAAACAAGCCTGAAGGCTTTGTGTGTCAATGTGAGGAGCATTCGTAACAAGGTGGATGAATTGAATGTACAGATAGTTATTAATGAATATGATATAGTTGGGATCATAGAGACTTGGCTCTAGGATGACCAAGGAGGAGAGCTCAACGTCCAGGGATATTCAATATTCAGGAGGGATAGACAGGAAAGATAAGGAGGTGGGGTAGCATTGCTGGTTAGAGAGGAGATTAACGCAATAGAAAGGAAGGACATTAGCCTGGAGGATGTGGAATCGATATGGGTAGAGCTGCATAACACTAAGGGGCAGAAAACGCTGGTGGGAGTTGAGTACAGGCCACCTAACAGTAGTAGTGAGGTTGGGGATGGCATTAAACAGGAAATTAGAAATGCGTGCAATAAAGGAACAGAAGTTATAATGGGTGACTTCAATCTACATATAGATTCGGTGAACCAAATTGGTATGGTGGCTGAGGAAGAGGATTTCTTGGAATGCATATGGGATGGTTTTCTGAACCAACATGTCGAGGAACCAACTAGAGAGCAGGCCATTCTGTATTGGGTATTGAGCAATGGGGAAGGGTTAGTTAGCAATCTTGGGTAAGAGTGACCATAATGTGGTGGAATTCATTATTAAGATGGAGAGTGACATAGTTAATTCAGAAACAAAGGTTTTGATCTTAAAGAAGGGTAACTTTGAAGGTATGAGACATGAATTAGCTAAGATAGACTGGCAAATGATACTTAAAGGGTTGACGGTGGATATGGAATGGCAAGCATTTAAAGATCGCATGGATGAACTACAACAATAGTTCATCCCAGTTTGGCAAAAGAATAAACCAAGGAAGGTAGTGCACCCGTTGCTGACAAGGGAAATTAGGGATAGTATCAAGTCTAAAGAAGAAACATATAAATTAGAAAAGAAAAGTGGCACGCCTGAGGACTGGGAGAAATTCAGAGCCCAGCAGAGGAGGACAAAGGACTTAATAAGGAAAGGGGAAAAAAGATTATGAGAGAAAGCTGGCAGGGAACATAAAAACTGACTGTAAAAGCTTTAAGAGATACGTGAAAAGAAAAATATTGGTGAAGACAAATGTAGGTCCTTTACAGGCAGAAACAGGTGAATTGAATAACTACTTTGGTACTGTCTTCACTAAGGAGGACATAAATAATCTTCTGGAAATAGTAAGGGACCGAGGGTCTAGTGAGATGGAGGAACTGAGGGAAATACATGTTAGTAGGGAAGTGGTGTTAGGTAAATTGAAGGGATTAAAGGCAGATAAATCCCCAGGGCCAGATGGTCTGCCTCCCAGAGTGCTTAAGGAAGTAGCCCAAGAAATAGTGGATGCATTAATGATAATTTTTCAAAACTCCTTAGAGTCTGGACTAGTTCCTGAGGATTGGAGGGTAGCTAATGTAACCCCACATTTTAAAAAAGGAGGGAGAGAGAAACCGGGGAATGAGAGACCCGTTAGTCTGACATCGGTGGTGGGGAAAATGCTAGAGTCGGTTATCAAAGATGTGATAACAGCACATTTGGAAAGAGGTGAAATCATTGGACAAAGTCAGCATGGATTTGTGAAAGGAAAATCATGTCTGACGAATCTTATAGAATTTTTTGAAGATGTAACTAGTAGAGTGGATAGGGGAGAGACAATGGATGTGGTATATTTAGATTATCAAAAGGCTTTTGACAAGGTCCCACAAAGGATATTAGTGTGCAAACTGAAAGCACACGGTTTTGGGGGTATGGTATTGATGTGGATAGAGAATTGGTTGGCAGACAGGAAGCAAAGAGTTGGAGGAAACGGGACCTTTTCAGAATGGCAGGCAGTGACTAGTGGGGTACCGCAAGGCTCAGTGCTGGGAACCCAGTTGTTTACAATATATATTAATGATTTAGACGAGGGAATTAAATACAGCATCTCCAAGTTTGCGGATAACACGAAGCTGGGCGTCGGAAGATGCTAAGAGGATGCAGGGTGACGTGGATAGGTTAGTTGAGTGGGCAAATTCATGGCAGATGCAATTTAATGTGGATAAATGTGATGTTATCCACTTTGGTTGCAAGAACAGGAAAACAGATTATTATCTGAACGGTGGCCGATTAGGAAAAGGGGAGGTGCAACGAGACCAGGGTGTCATTGTACACCAGTCATTGAAGGTGGGCATGCAGGTACAGCAGGCGGGGAAAACGTCAACTGGTATGTCGGCATTCATAGCAATAGGATTTGAGTACAGGATCAGGGAGGTACAACTGCAGTTGTGCAAGGCCTTGGTGAGACAGCACCTAGAATATTGTGTGCAGTTTTGGTCCCCTAATCCGAGGAAAGACATTCTTGCCATAGAGGGAGTACAGAGAAGGTTCACCAGATTGATTCCTGGGATGGCAGGACTTTCATATGAAGAAAGACTCGATCGACTAGGCTTATACTCACTGGAGTTTAGATGATTGACAGGGGATCTTACTGAAACGTATAAAATTCTAAAGGGATTGGACAGGCTAGATGCAGGAAGATTGTTTCCGATGTTGGGGAGGTTCAGAACGAGGGGTCACAGTTTAAGGATAAAGAGGAAGCCTTTTAGGACCGAGATGAGGGAAAACCTCTTCACACAGAGAGTGGTAAATCTGTGGAATTCTCTTCCACAGGAAACAGTTGAGGCCGGATCATTGGCTATATTTTAGAGGAAGTTAGATATGGCCCTTGTGGCTAAAGGGATCAGGGGATATGGAGAGAAAGCAGGTACAGGGTTCTGAGTTGGATGATCAGCCATGATTATACTGAATGGCGGTGCAGGCTCGAAAGGCCGAATAGCCTACTCCTGCACCTATTTTCCATGTTTCTATGTTTCTAAGTCACTGAACAAATCCACAGTGAGGTTACGGTTCCCTGTCTCGCGATTCCTCATGGGGAGTTTTGCCGCCACTGTTCCCCGTCTCCATCCCCGAGCGGGTGTTTTACCATGCACGGTTCCCAATCTCTGTAGCACACATCGGGACTATTACCAGATACGATTCCCGGTCTCTCTATCTTGTTAAGCGCTATTATCAATCACCATATCCCAATCCGGGAGCTTTACCGTACATGATTCACAATCATCATATCCAACACCGGGCGTTTTGCTGTGCTGGGTTCCCGGTCTTCCTGTCAAACTATTAGTCTGCTAAGACCCATTGACCTGCTCTCCATCCCCTACCATCCATGTACTTATCCAGGTTTCTCAGACAGATCTTGTTAGGACCACAGACAAAGTCAGGAATCGCAGGTTCCACGGTGCGACTAATGTTCTGAGCTTCGTACCTTTCAGTGCCAGAAGTATTGAAGGAAAGGCCGATGGGCTCAGGGCATGGATCAACACGTGGAATTATGACATTGTAGCCATTGGTGAGGCTTGGTTGCAGGAGGGGCAGGACTGGCTGCTCTGGGTTTCCATTGTTTGAAATGGGGGAGGGGTGGCAGGGAAATGTCCCGGCAGTGCTCAGTCAGGAAAGACTGGATAACCTCTCTGGTGAGGCTTTATGGGCAGAACTGAGGAATAAGAAAGATACGACCACATTAATGGGGCTATATTACAGACAGCCCAACAGTCTGTGGGATTTAGTGGAGCAGATTTGCGGAGAGATTGCAGTGCGTTGTAGAAACATACTTTGTGATGGGAGGTGAATTTAATTTTTCTCATATGCACTGGGACGCCCATACTGTAAAATGACTTGATGGACCCCACACAGATTAGAGAGGAGGAGTTATTTGCTGCCAAAGCACATTAGGGACGATGAATCTCCAGGACCTGACCAGGTCCTCCCCTGCATGGTCTGGAGGCAAGTGCAGAAATTGCAGGGCCCGAGCAGAGATCTTTAAATTATCCATTGCGACATGTGAGAGAGCGGAGGACTGGATCCACTGCTTCAGAAAACCTCCAAAAATAAACCAGGAAATTGGAGGCCGGGAATCCTGATGTAAGTAGTGGGAAAGTCATTGAAAGCTATTGTAAGGGACCAGATCTGTGACTATGTGGATAGACTTTGACTGATCCGGGATGGTCAGCATGGCGTTGTGCCTGGTAGGTCGAGCCTCAGCGTTCTTATAAAAGACAAGACAGTGGATGCTGCCGACGTGGACTTTAGCAAGACATTTGCCAAGGTTCCACTTGGGAGCTTAGTCAAAAGGTTTCAGTTGCTGGACACTCAAAATAAGGCAGTAAATTGAACTGGACAGTGGTTTGGTGGGAGAAGCCGCGATGTGGTCGTAGATGGTCAGCTCTCTGAGTGGAGGCCTGTGAACAACAGAGCGCTGCAGGGATCAGCGCCGGCTCGCCTGTTCTTTGTCATCAAAACCAACACTCTGGATGATAACGTGGTCAACTGGATCAGCAGATTTACAGATAACGCCAAGATTGGGGATGTAGGGATCAGCATCTATGGAACTGGACAATGTCGATGCTTCAAGCAGAGACCCATCAGTGAAATTGGAAATGAAGGGGGAAGAGGACTGATTATGGATTGATTTGAAGGTTCGGGTTGTTGTTTTGTGAAACTCAGTGCTCAGGGCCTGTGTGTGAGCTGCTGCCTGTTCACGCACATTACTCAGAACAGGGAGCGGCCCCTCTCCAGAAATCAAATGCAACCGGGTCTGAAAAAAAGAAACACCCTCCTGCAGGCACAAAGAAAGTCACTTCAATATCGTACTTAACCCTTTCTGCTGCAGGGAAGAGCGAGATAATCTCTAACATGATTTACCCAGGGTCCCGAACGCGCAACATTACCAGTTACAGTTGTTGTCCTGTTTGCCGCGAGTTTCCAGCACCTTATGTTTATCTCAAACTCGAACAATCTGCAGTTGGCTTGAAAATATTCTTCAAGGATTTTTTTTAAATAAACCGGTCCAGGAGACCTTTCCTAGGAAAACGTCTGTCCATTTGGAATGGCCGGAAACCAATTCCACAGGTATTACCGGCGGGGTGTGAACCAACAAACATTGCTTGTGAAAAGAAACCCGCTGTTAACCGTGGGCGAGGGGGTTCCTTGTAATAATAGTTGTCCGCATGGAACTGCAATAATCTCTAATGTTAGAGTAAATCAATTCCCCTGAATCGAGAGGCGCTGAGGAAATCTTTGACCAGATGTGTTACAGTTGAGTGTGAATATATATAGTCGGAGGTGCTTGGATTAATTTCGGCAGAAAGGGCGGCTCCCCGCACCTGAACAGGTGAGTGACGTTGGAGCTGAAACTACCTACACCGGGCAGTCCTGTTTACACACAGGGGGCGGAAGCTCAGCCCCTCCCAGAACCCGGGCTGGATCAAATTCTTAGCCTGGGACTGGCTGGGTTAAACAGAGAAACTCCGCCCCACTGGTTGCGATGAAAGAAAAAGGAGCGATCTACACGGAAACCCGGACAGAAAGTTTAACGCAGCCTGTTTATTTTCCTCTTTAGGGTTGCTGCATTGATCCCACTCCCGCCTCCTCCCGCAGTCAGACCCGTCCTGAGCCGGTGAGAGTTAGTGTGACCCGGACCGCGGCAGTCCCGCTCTACCCCGGCTCACCCGGCCCTGTCCATTGGTTCACAGCCGAGTGTTCTCGGGAGCAGCAGCATAGACTCAACTCTCCGTACAGGGAGAACAAACCGGTTCCAGGACCATTGTCCGTCACACCCGGATATCAGAGTGTTTTTCCGGGACCACACTGAACACCAACCGGTTACGATATCAGAGGTAAGTGTTGTCTATTATTCTGCACAATTATTCAGCGAGGCTCGGCTTTGTTCGAGATCGGGAGTGAATTTAGTGGGAGAACGGAGTCCTGACGTGTTCGTGCTAACGAGTCAATTGTCCAAATGGATTAAGAGAAGCGAGCTGGGTACTACTGAGTGAGAGCAGAAGGAATCTTTCACCCTGGTAGAAGCATATGAAATATCCCACGGGGCAGCGACCCGTCACCGATCTCTCTCGAACAAGAGAAAACAGCAGATGCTGGAAATCCGAGCAACACGCACACAATGCTGGAGGAACTCTGCAGGCCAGGCAGCATCTGTGGAGAAACAGTCCAGTCACCTTGGAGGCCACAGGTAGCGTTCTTTACATCGCGCCATTGGTTCCACCGCTCTCCCCTGCAGCAGAAATGGTTAAATACAATATTAAACTGCCTTCACATCTGAACCACAGTGCCCTGTCGAACCGGTTGGATTGGATTTCAGCGGAACAGCCGCTCCCTGTTCTGAGGAACGCGCACTGACGGGCAGCCGCTTACACACAGACCCTGAGCACCGAGTCTCACAGAACAACAAGCCCCACCTTCCAAATCAGTCAATCATCTGCCCTCTTACCCTTTCCACTCCAGTCCTGATTAAAGGTCTGGTTCCGCAATGTCGTCTGTTTACACATATCCATAGATGCTGCCTAACCTGCTGAGTTCCTCCCAGCATTCTGTCTGTTGCCATGGTTACGAAAGTTCCGTGTGGGGCGGTGGGCGGGGCTATTTCTAAGAAACGGCCCACAGTACCCACATTGTCAGAATGTTCTTGGGGAATTAACTTGAGAACAATTCAACTTGTGATATTTATTTCCCATATTTATTTCCAACTAACCAGTTGTCTGTGCTTTGGATCAGCGAACAAGGAGATATTTGTGTTTTCTAAGCTACTTCTGCTGCTGGTGCTCTTTGTGTTCCTGCTGTTTTCTGTTTGCACGAGTGACATTTTCCACCGGTCAGGTGAAGTTTAAGATCAGCCCACACCAGTTTCTGAGCAAGGGTGCGAGATTAAAACAGCAAGCATCTGCTCTGTTTCCGGAATTTCCTATTTCAGACCAACACATCTATTGTTCCTGTGTCGATTGAGGGTGTTTTGAACTCTTCTCCTCAATGGCCAGTGGAAGCAAAGACCATAATTCTGTTGAAGGCCGAGATTTTTGATAAACAACGGGCTTGACGTGTTGCAGGGATGCACATGGAGGCATAGGTAATGCAATGTTACATCAGTTCAGCCGTGATCTCATTATCTGCACAGCAGTTTCGAGGGGCCGGGTGGTCCAATTATGTGTTTTCTTGCGTTGACTGGAAAAAAAATTGCGTTCACCTTTGTGTGTTAAATGTGTGCCCCAGCTGTATTAACGTGTCGAAATTTTGACAAATTCAGTGAGCTAGCCAGCACGGTCCTGGACCGAGGGACGCGCTCCTCGTTCCCCGTTACTGACTCCACAGTCTCCACTGCTCCACGCGCACCAGCTCACCGCCCCGCCCACTGCCCTCGCGCGCACCAGCTCACCGCCCCGCCCACTGCCCTCGCGCGCACCAGCTCACCGCCCCGCCCACTGCCCTCGCGCGCACCAGCTCGCCGCCCCGCCCACTGCCCTCGCGCGCACCAGCTCACCGCCCCGCCCACTGCCCTCGCGCGCACCAGCTCGCCGCCCCGCCCACTGCCCTCGCGCACCAGCTCACCGCCCCGCCCACTGCCCTCGCGCGCACCAGCTCACCGCCCCGCCCACTGCTCTCGCGCGCACCAGCTCACCGCCCCGCCCACTGCCCTCGCGCGCACCAGCTCACCGCCCCGCCCACTGCCCTCGCGCGCACCAGCTCACCGCCCCGCCCACTGCCCTCGCGCGCACCAGCTCACCGCCCCGCCCACTGCTCTCGCGCACACCAGCTCACCGCCCGCCCACTGCTCTCGCGCGCACCAGCTCACCGACCCGCCCACTGCCCTCGCGCGCACCAGCTCGCCGCCCCGCCCACTGCCCTCACGCGCACCAGCTCGCCGCCCCGCCCACTGCTCCACGCGCACCAGCTCGCCGCCCCGCCCACTGCCCTCACGCGCACTACACGTGGCCAACTCATTTGAGCTTTTCAAGCCTCCTGGTCAGCAGTCTGCCTCTACTTCTTCAAGTATTGGCTTGTCCGATCTTCTTGCTGTCTAATGCACTCTTAACACTTTCCTTCAGCATCCAAGTTCAAAGTCGTCGATTATTTTGTATTCAGCCTCACTAACAGATCAGCTCTCACAGCCATACATCGCAACTGGAAATACCATAGACCCGACTCTACGTTCTTCGTAGACGATTTTATGTCTCTGCGCTTCAGAATTTTATCTAAATTTTCCATTTCTGCCCTGTCCGGAAAAAAGAGCTATTTAATTTCGTGGCTGCTGTTACCAGCTATAGAAATCTTTGAACCGCCAAAATCTGTTACTGTTTCCACTTCCATTCCATTTATTACCACGAAGTTGATAGGGCTGGCCGGTATACTTAATATTGAGGAACAAGTCAACTTTTCCACTTACTTCTTTCACGTTCATTTGAAGCTTCCACTGATCTTTCTCACTTTCCCCATTGGAGTCGCATCACCCGCAAGTCTGAGGCTGTTAATGTTTCATCCGGCAGTTTTACAAATCCTCCCTTGGAGTGTCCGGCACCCTGAGCCCATAGGCTGGTCCTGGACTGATTCCACTTATTCCACTTACTGTTATTTAATTATTTATGGTTTCTATATTGCTATATTTCTACTCTATTCTTGGTTGGTGCGACTGCAACGATACCTAATTTCCATCGGGATCAGTAAAGTATGTCAGTCTGTCTGTCTGTCTGTCTGTGTCTGTCTGTCTGTCTGTCTGCCTGTCTGTCTGTTGATTACAACACTTTGAGTCCTCGATGCCAGCATTTCTCATGCTGTGTTCAGTATAGGAATAAAACAAGCAGGGTGGCCGTATGCAGCCTTATCGCACTCGTATCCCAATCCTGAACCAGTCTGTTGTTCCGTGGTCAGTTCTAACTGTTGTTTCTTGACCTTCGTACAAGATTCTCATTGGGGAGATCAGATGTCCAGGTATCCCCATTTCTTTAAGTATTTGCCACAGTTTATGTGGTCCACACTGTTGAAGGCTTTAAAATAGCCAATAAAACACGGATAAATACTTTTCTGGAATTCTCTCGATTTCTCTGTTATCCAGTGTAAGTTGGCAATTTGGAGCACAGCGCAACTACCTCTAACTCTTCTAAAACCAGCTTGTACATCCAGCAGTTGTCGTTCCGTGTATTGCTGGAGGCTTGCTTGCATGATCTTTAGCAATACCTTGCTCGCATGTGAGATTTGTGAAATTGTTGGAAATATGACATTCCTTTACATTTCCCTTCTTGGGAATTGGGATATAAACTGTTCTTTTTTTCCAGTCTAAAGGCCATTTTTACGTTTACCAGATTGCATGCAAATTGCATGCAGCACTTTTACAGCATAACTTTTAAAGTTTTAAACAATTCATCTGAACTCCTGTTTCATCCTGCAGCCTTATTATTGGCAAAGTTTTCAATTCGACTTCACTTTCCAGAATATATGGCTCTGGATCGACGAGGAAGTCACTGCAGGTGTCTTTGCTATTGGGATATTTCCTGTACAATTCTTCTATGTACTCCTGCCATTTCTTTTTGATGTCTTTGCTTCTATATAGTTCTTCCTTTTTTTTGTCTTTTCCTATACTCATTCTGGCATGAAATGTTCCTTTAATTTCTGTAATCTTCTTGAACAGATTTCTTTTTTTTTTCTAATGTTGGCTTCTTCAGCTTCTTGGCATCGCTCCTTTAAGTAAGTTTCCGTATCTTTCCTCTTCTTGAACTTCGTGTACAGTTGGTGGTATTTGTTTCAATCTCTATTGGCCTTCACTTCTATTCACAGCTCAGCCTCCGCAGAAAGCCAATTTGCTTTCCCGACCTCCTTTGTGTTTGCGATACTTTTTGTTGGCACCTCTTGTATAACGATCCTTACTTCTATCCATAGTTCTTCCGGCTTTCTCTCCACCGAGTTTAATCCATGAATCTGTTCTTTACTTCCGCGTCATGTTCTTGAGGGATGCGATCAACATCAAACTTCTGGTCCGTTGGTTTTCCTGATGGTCTTCAGTTTCATTCTGAATATTGCAGCAAGGAGCTCCTGGTCTGAGATTGTCAGAGACCAGAGGGACTGATGAGTTCACTCACTGCGGCGACACGGGGCTGTGAAGGGGTGTTTGCCACGCTGTCCTTCAGCAGTCAGGGTACTGAGTGCAGGAGTTGGGAGCTCCTGGTCTGAGAGTGTCAGAGACCAGAGGGACTGATGAGTTCACTCGATGCGGCGACACGGGGCTGTGAAGGGGTGTTTGCCACGCTGTCCTTCAGCAGTCAGGGTACTGAGTGCAGGAGTTGGGACACTATTTTCTTTGAGATAACATGAGCCCAGTAAGTCCCCTGATTTAACCCTAGTCTTGTCACAGGACAATTTACAAGCTGCCCGCCTGCACGTCTTCAGACTGGGGTGAAAGCGGATCACCCGGAGGAAACCCATGTGATCACGGTGAGAAGCTGCAAACTCTCAAAAACTTTCAAAAGTTGAAACCGGGTAGTTCCAACTGTAAAGAGTTGTGTTAACCACTATGGAGCCTTTGTAAAAGTCGTTGGCGAGACTGTGTTTGCAGGACAAAGTATAGTTCTAGCTACTATGTTTGAAAAGGCTTGATTAAAGTGGAAATAGTGCAGGGAAGATTTGCGAGTGTGTTGTCAGGGCCAGAAGGCCTCAGTGCTGGGGAGAGGATGCCACTCTATGTCTTTACTCCCTGGAATGTAGGAAACTGAGCAGCGACCTTACAGAAGTGTTTTAAATTATGAAGGGCAGTGAAGCCTCGCTATCCCGTCACTCAGAGCTCTCTCTCCCATTCCCTTATTCGTGATCCATCTTATCCTCAGCGGGCGGCAATTTCGCAATTTCCCACAACCTCACCACCCCATTCCCCGTTCCGCCAGTATTGAGTGAATCACTGGCCAACTCTCCCAGTCCCATCACTCCTGATCCCCGCAGCTCCCTGTGCCCTCGCTCCGACCTTTTTGCCGTCCACCTCATCCTGGGTGGCGGCCATTTTGTGCTTGGTACAGTTGCCGCCCGACCATCCAACGTCGTCGAATACGTAGCACTCTAAAGCTCATTATCCGCTCACTCCTCTTGCCGTTCATTCAATCCTAACCATCCTCAACCATCCCTCCTCACCATCCTCAACCATCCCTCCTCACCATCCTCAACAATCCCTCCTCACCATCCTCAACAATCCCTCCTCACCATCCTCAACCATCCCTCCTCACCATCCTCAACAATCCCTCCTTACCATCTTCAACCATTCCTCCTCACCATCCTCAACCATCCCTCCTCACCATCCTCACTTTCACCTCGCTCTCCTCTCTCCCGGAAGTCAATCTAAACTTCTGCCGGAGATATTTTCCGACACGAACTGTAAAACCAACATCTACTATGAGTGATGTGCACCCCAGTCCCCAGGGTGTTTGCACTCCTCAGTGTGTCGGTCCCTCCAGGCCCATTTGTAATCTGTCCATCACCCGCTCCCTCAGCAAACTTCGAGACCAACGCAATAGGCGACTTTTAAAAGGAGAATTTCCACGAATGTGTCTGACGGGATGTGGATCAACAACCGTTCCTTGTGAATTGATGTCAACCGTGGGCCACAGGTTTCTTGTGGCGACAGCTGCGCGAATGGGATATTAATAATTTTTTAATATTACCAATGTCAAATACTCTCCAGAATCGCGAAGCTCTCGGAAAATATATGACTGAAGACCTTCAGAAATCCTGTGGGGGCAAATTGTCGAACGTGTTTGTTTGAGTTCAGCAGAAAGGCGACTCCCTGCACCTGGACAGGTGAGGGATGTTTCAGCTGAAACTCGTCCTGAGCTGGGAAGCCTCGTTCTCACACAGGGTGGAGCTCAGAACCTTCCAGAACCCGAGATGGATCAAATCCTCGGACTGGGATTCGCTGAATTAAACAAAGAACCTCCGCCCCATTGGTTGTGATGGAACTGCAAGGAGGGAAATTGTTTGACCTACGCGGAAGTTCACACAGAACCTACCTGCGTCCGCGAGAGACGGTTAACGCTGCCTTTGATATTCCTGTCTGTGGTTCCTCTATTTGCCCCCAGTTCCGTCTCCCCCCGCTGTCGGACAAACCCCGGACCGCAGAGGGTGCGCGCACCAGAACTGCGGCCATGTACGCTTATTCCAGCTCAATCGGACCAGTGTACCTGTAATGCCCGACAGACACTGTATGAACAAGTAGCCTCGGAGGTAGCAGCTTCGACTGAAATCTCTGTACATGGTGAGCACACCGCTCACCCGGGACCGCACTGAACTCCGTCCGGTTTCAACATCGCAGAAAGTGTTGTCTCCGATTCCTCAGAACCAGGGAGCGTTCACAGCGGGGTTCGGACCGGGAGGGAATTCAATGGCACGAAGGAGCTCTGAAATGTTCAAGTTAACGAATTAATTACTGACCAAACGGATTAGGAGAAGCGACGTCATTACCTTCAATCAAAACATTGTCCTGTTGGTTTCTACTGAGTCAGTACTGTAGAACGTTTCACACCGACAGTGATATCCGAAATGTCCCACGGGGCAGGGCTCCGTCTCTGATCTCTCTCTCTCTCTCTCTCTCTCTCTCTCTCTCTCTCTCTCTCTCTCTCTCTCTCTCTCTCTCTCTCTCATTCTCTCTCTCTCTGTGATCTCACTCTGTCTCTCTCTCTCTCTCTCTCTGTCTCTCACACACACACGCACATTCACCCACACACACACACACATACACACGCACACACACACACTCACACACACACACTGACACACACACACTCACACACACACACACACACACACACACACACACACACACACACACACACACACTCACACACACACACACTCACACACACACACACACACACACACACACACACTGACACACACACACACTAAAACTAACTACTCAAAACAACAGATAAAACGTGAGATTTTACTGTTTGGATTGTCTCAGTTAAGAATGTGGCAGATCGGCTAATTCCATTATTTATATTTTCATAGAAAGAAAGATATTAAAGCCACAGATGATTAGGTGTTAAGATGAATTAGAATACTGGAAACTCACAAAGTCTGATAACAATTGTGGCAAGTCGGCATTCAGATTGCTGACACAGGGGAACTTTCTCTCCTCTGTCACCGCGTTTTTATTGATATCCCCCTGGAACAGTAAGATTTGACTACAATATTCAGCCTGCTTTGCTGACAGTTGAAGGGAGGGGAGGAATGTTGAACCGTTTGGATTTGTTTGCAGCAGAAACGCCGCTCCCTGATCCGAGGAATGTCTGCGTGTCGGAATCCGTCCTGCGGACGGGCAGCAGCTTGCACACAGAAAGTCGCGCTGTGAGTCTCACAGAACAGCAGCACCGGCTCCTCGCCCGATTGTCTGCTATGAAGCTGGAAGAAAACGACATGAAAATATATCCGCACGAAGACTGAATATTCTTAGTGAATTAAGGTGAGAATAATTCAGCTTCTGATATTTGTTTCCGATCTTTATTTCAAATCGATCCATGATCTGTGTTTTGCATCGGTGATTATTAACTCATTCGCTCCATTTTAATCCCTTCCGGCGGCGATATGATTTGTGATCCTACACTTTCTTGTCAGCATTACTGCGATTTTCCACAGCTTATGCCACGATTAAAAACTGATCTGAAACCAAGGATTCCGATTTCAAAGCAAGCGTGTCAAAACTCTGTTTGGACAACACGTTTCCCGTTTCCAAAGCTTGTCATTTCAGATGAATGCATGTTATATTTTCCTTTGAGACTGTGTTTATTGTGGGTGCTTCCAACTGATCCGCTCGACATCCTGTAGAAGCAAAGATTTTGATTCTGTTCAAGGCCACGGAACACAGTAAACAGCGTGGGTGGAGGCGGTGGTGGGAAAAGGGGAGGGGGGGCAGGTTACAGAAAGAGACAGGCGGCAGGCGGTATTTCGGAGCGAAAGCCATGATTTTATTGTACGGGGCAGAAGGCTGGATGGGCTGAGTGGCCGACTGCTGCGTGGTATATTGACAGTAAAGATCTGAGTCCAGATAGTAAATGGCGAACTCCAGAGCTACTGTAACATTGTTTACTGTAGTACAGGGAGGAAGAGAGCGCGTTGGGCCGTAGAAGGGGTCGGGCCACCGGGAGCGATCCTCAACGGTACGGGAAGTGGTGGCCGGGTTGAGGACCGACAACCCGGGACCCCCCTGTTTGAGGGGAAGGACAGGGAGAGTAAACCTTCGGGGGACGACCAGCGCAGTGGGCTGGTAGTGGCGGGCGTCCCGGGAGAGGAGGGGCCACTGGTAGCGTGTGCTATAACTGTGGGAAAGAGGGGCATTTCCGGCGGGAACGTGAACAGTCGGGGGTGTGCTACAGCTGTGGGGAAGGGGCACACTTTCGGAGGGATTGTGAGAAGCGAGACGTCCCGAGGTGGGCAAGCCCCCGGGCGAATAAGAACGGAGAGGAGTCAGAAACTTAGGAGAGACTCTGTGAGGGAACGGACTGGAGTCTGTGGAGGAACACGTTCCCAGAAATCTGCAAGGGGACCACCGAAAGCCCAAGCCTTTATTCCGGCTGGGCTGGTGGGGCCCCGTTCCAGCGTGGGCCTACCGATAGAGGGAGTTTGCGCAAAAGCCATCCTCGACACAGGATGTCAGGTTACGTTATTGCACCGACCGTTCTACAACAAATATCTAAAGCACTTGCCAGTAACCCCATTTGAGGCACTGGAGATTTGGGATGTGAGTGAGGGTGATAATCCGTATTCCTGTCAGTGAGATTGGAATTTTCGGAGGGTGATGTGTGAGTGTCTGAAGCCATTGAGACGCTGGTGTTTGTTTGTCCGGACCCGGCGGAAAGAGGTGTCGCTCTGCCCTTCTGGTGGGGACTAACTCCCCTCTGGTGCGACGGCTCCTGGGAGCCGGTAAGGAGAAGGCGCTGGAGAACTTTCTGGAGACCCTCTCGGTACACCCAGTGTTTCAAGCGGTGTTTCGAGCTGGATCCTGAGTGCAAACGAGTGTCGGTGTGGTGTACGCAAGGGTGGTCTAAAGTGATACGACCAGGGGAGGTGGCACTAGTGATGCGGACCCCCAGATTCCCCGGAGTGCCGTCGGTCGAAGCCCTGTTAGTTGGCGCCCAAGAAGATCTCGAGGGGGAGACACGATTTCAGGCGGGGGTGCTGGTGAGGCCCGAAGTGCAGAGGCCAGCGGTGGTACCTGCGAGGCGGATGGCCGTGAGTGTCAGGAACACTACGGCAGGAGAAATCACCTTTAAGAGAGGGATCCTGCTGGCGCATTTGTTCCCGGTGACGGTAATGTCTAGCGCCCCTGTGACGGCTACTAAGGGGGAAGGATTGGAAAACAGAGGAAAGCTGACCGCTGAGGCCTTTAACTTTGGGGATTATCCTGTGTCACCGGAGCAGAAACGCAGGCTGGTGGAGAAGATGTTGAAGCTGGAAGATGTTTTTTCTCTTGGCGAATTTGATGTGGGTTGCTCCAAGAGCACTCGCCATATCATCCGAGTGACTGAGGACACCCCGTTCAGAGAGAGGTCACGGCGACTGGCCCCAGCAGATGTGGAAGACGAGCAGCAACACTTGTGCAAGTTGAAAGAAACTGGAATCATCACTGAGTCCCGAAGCCCCTATGCGTCCCCAATAGTAGTGGCCCGGAAGAAGATGAGAAGGGTACGCATGTGTGCGGACTCTCGGACTTTGAACAGGCGAACTGTCGCTGACCAGTATATCAAATATGGGATATTAATTGCCCAGCAATAAAATCTAAAATTTGGCAATGCCAATCCACCTTCCTTTTTTTAACTTCTGTAAATGTCTTTTACCAAACCTAGAATTTTTATTCTGCCGGATATATATGAAGAAATTTTTCAATGAACATTGTCAAAAAAAGATTTCGGAATAAAAATTGGTACCGCTTGAAATATATGTAAGAACATAGGTGAAAAAATCACCTTAATACCATTAATCCGACTTATCAATGATAAAGACAATGGTGAACATTTAGTAAACAAATATTTAATGTGATCAATTAAGGGTAAAAAATTAACCTTAAATAAATCCTTTTTTTTGTAATTTTAATCCCTAAGCATATAAAATAAACAGTAACTAATTTAAAATGCAAATTTCTGTAAATTGGAACCTGCCTATTTAGGGGGAACAATTCACTCTTCTTAAAATTCAGTTTATACCCGGAAGAATTACTAAACTGAGCCAACAATGATATAACTGCAGTAATGGATTTCTCAGGATCAAAAATGTATAAGAACAAGTTGTCTGCATATTATGATAACTTACGGATATCCATCCCGTGAGTAATGCCAAAAATGTTAGGTGATTCTCTAATAGCAATTGCCAAAGGTTCCAGCGCAATATCAAATAATAATGGACTAAGCGGACAACCTTGCCTGGTAACCCGAAATAAGCAAAAAAAGTGAGGTGCCGGAGACAATTTTCCACAATATGTACCAGTCACACACAGAATATCTACAGAGTTCTACAAAGACTGATCATGAGTCACCATGGCATTGTGCATGGAAAGTTGTGTTCAACAATACTTTTTTAAGATTTTTGAAGATGATTGTCAATGCGGGTGGGGGAGTGGGTATTGTACATTGGCAAGCTGCCTCATGACAGCTTGGTCTGGAAGATAACGTCCCATGCGGTACAGAGAGAGAGCTAGTTGGGTTCAAAAGTTGCCTTGAAGCTAGCAAGCAAAGAGTGGTGGATGAAGGTTTCTCCTCAGAGTGGAGGCGGGTAACTAGTGGTGTACCGCAAGGCTACAAGTTGGGACATTTGATTTTCGTTATTTGATAGCAATGATTACAATGCAAGTGCACAAGGCTTGACCAGAAATTTCGCCGATGACAGACAATTAGTAGATGGTACTCACGGTGAATATTATTGTCGCTTATAGGGGATCTAAATGGGCAAAGGATGGTAAATAGATTCCAAAACCAACCCGAGCAGCAACGGTTTCATGCAGAGGCTGGTGATTATGTGGCGGGAACTGCCAGAGGAAGTGGATGAGTCAGACACAATTGTATAATTCCAGAAGCAGTTGGGATGTGAAGATGGAAGGAAGAGGCCAGGAGGAAAACGTCTCGATGGGCTGTAGGGTCCGTATTTGTGCTCTGTTGCTCCGTGCCTCTATCAGAAGAATGCTCTAGATATCACTGGACAGACATACAGACATGGTTTGGGAGTTGATGCGAACTGCGGCTCTGATACAGAGAATGGCTGTACTGTCACATTTGCAAAGTAATCCAACTCTCTTTGACTCACTGTCTGCTTGTTGTGTGTAATACAGGTTATCACCAGCAGGCTGGGCTGTCCTGCACCGGGATTAGAGTGTAAACAAGACGACGACAATCAACAACCGTCAGTCAGAATCAGAATGGCTACAGGTATGTTCACCTGGATCTTTATAACTAAACCTGCCCTGTTGGTGCACAATAGTTCAGATGAAGAAGCTTACACAGGCGCTAACAGGGCAGAGAAAAAGTTTAATCAAGCAGTGCCATTGATCCCACTGGTAAAATGATTTGTATAATCGATCGGTCCAACAGTTCCAGCGCAGGGACCTGACACCAGTAATGGTCGAATGACTCCGCTCACCAGGCAAAGCTTCACCTGAGTGAAAGGAGCCGGAGACCCTGAATCAGCAGGTTGAGAGTGAAACACGAACAGGAATGTGACAGCGGTGCTGTTTGTTATGTAAAAGTCTACGTTCAGGGTTTTTTTGCACATCAGGGCCTGTTTAGAGGTGAAAGACATCTTCAACATTCATTTATAAAATTCAGAGACAGGTGACAAGAGCATTTCTGGGATTTCAGAGATTGTGCGATATTACAACATTTCAGGTTTTGTCAGGGCAGCTCTCAACTCCCCCCTCGCTGCGCAAAGTAGATGAGGGGAGTTTTCCGAACTCTGTTTTCTGTAGCCGAGCCGAGAACATTGCTAGCCTTGGAAATGGCTGAGGATCAGGAGACACTTCATTTGTGGTCTGCATCGGTCTGTCACTGTCTGGTATGATGGGGCTACTGCACAGGACCGAGAGAAGCTGCCGGAAGTTGTAAATATTCAGGGAGCGGTGTCTCAGAAAGGCAGCGTCCACTATTAAGGACGTTCAGCACCCAGGGCATGCCCTTTTCTCACTGTTACCATCAGGGAGGAGGTACAGAAGCCTGAAGGCACACACTCAGTGATTCAGAAACAGATTCGTCCTCTCTGCCATCCCATTCCTAAATGGACATTGAATCTTTGGACACTACTTCATTTATTTTTGCACGTTTCTTTAATTTATTCAATACACGTAATTGGTTTACTTTATGTATTATGTATTATTATTATTATTATTATTATTATTATTATTATTATTATCATCATCTTTCTCATTTTTATTCATTATTATTTTTCCCGCTAGATTACGTACTGTATTGAAATAATGCTGCTAAGTTAACACATTTCATGTCACATGCCGGTGATAATAAACCTGATTCAGATTCTGTTTTACGTGTGCAAGTTTACCCTTCAAGCTCCCGTGTTCCGGGGCAAACTGTCCCAGCCGAACCATATAACAAACAACCCCATCCGGTAACGGACTTGTCAATATCCTCGACACTTCTTCAAGCTGAATCACGTCCATCCTGTAGATTAGCAACTGTAAAGCTCTCTCAGCGAGCCTTTTAGCTGCTAGAAATGTACGCAAGACTCTCCCTTTGCCAATGACTTGTATAGCAGCTACATGACGATTATTATCCAGGAGACGGGATGGGACCCAGGGGACCAGGCATCATGGGCTTCAAGGTTATGTTCAATCTGTAACCCAGGGGACTGGACGTTGTCCATCTCAAGGCAGTGGTCAGTCTTTGACCCAGGGGACAAGACAGTGTGTGACAAAGCAACCGGAGAACGTTCGATCTGGAGGATCGGACGACGAGTAATCCAGTGGCTTGTCTGTGAGTGATACAGGTGACTGGACAGTTTGTGATCCAGGGAGATTTATGTTTGTGGGAGATAATCCCAGTGATAATTTCCGGTATCACCTAATGCCTTTCCATTAATAACCGCTGGTTATTGGTGTGTTCAGCTAATGCGTAGTCGGTGATTAGTATTACTGTGTCTATCCAGTTCTTTTTCTGGGAGTGGATGTGTCCACTCACTGGCTTATCGGGATGGTCACCTGGCAGGAAGTGTGGTTCACATTCACCAGCACAGTCCCTCTCCAAATCCGGTCAACCAGAGTCCCGGCTCTATTGCAGACACCCATTGTGAATCCTTGTTCGAGCATAAATCACTTTAAACCTGCTATTCATCATTTACTGCAGGTGCGAAATTAAATCGGTTACAGAAAGTACTCAAGAGGCTTCTACCAGGCAGCTCATCGGGGGAAGATGATCGGGACACGGGAAGCAAGGTTCCAAAGCAGGGTCAGATTGAGAGCAATGTCCCAATGGAATGCGGTCCGGCCGCAGAGGAGGAGGAGCAAATTCAGCCCAGAGACAGTGACGTCAGAGACACTGAGCAGGACCCTGGAACCGGCACAAGTGAGGCGACTGCCTGTCAGCCCAGAGACAGTGACGTCAGAGACACTGAGCAGGACCCTGGAACCGGCACAAGTGAGGCGACCGCCTGTCAGCCCAGAGACAGTGACGTCAGAGACACCGATCAGGACCCTGGAACCGGCACAAGTGAGGCGACTGCCTGTCAGCTCGGAAACTCATTAAACACGGAATTGTCAAGTGCCCAACAGCGAGTGGGTGAGTGAAACATGAGGGTGATGTGTGCGCAGAATGAGGTGGGAAGTGGGTAAATGTGATTCCTTGTTGGAGGGTTGGTCAGAGAGGGGAAAGTGTGGGCGTGGTGCATGCGGTGTAGTGTGGCACCGATTACCGCACTACAGGAAATGTCCTACCTGCTCTGAGGATTTCCAGGATGTGTATCGGAGGAAATGCAGCTATCCGGATAAGGGAGTATTTCCAGGATATGAGTTATGGGAAATGCATTCGCCAGGATAGAGAGAGTGTCTCTGGGAAGCGACTATATTGACAGTCCCAACATTTATTGCCCATTTTAAACTGAAATCGGTGAGTGGGTGGGACGGTGGGAGAAACAGGTTTCTGGTGAATGGGTTCCTTCTGGGAACGTCTAGCACAGCGCATTGATGGGACGGTTTTTTAAGGCAAGTGTTGGAGATTAGGGCAAAATACGTGTTTCCAGCTGAAAGCAGGTAAACACTGAGGTTCAAGACATGACTGGTTTGTTAGGGCTGGGTGAGAGCGGTGGAGACAAGCGAGATTTGAGTTTGTGACTACATTCTCATTTTATATTCGCCGAGCCAGAGTTTACAATCTCCGACCTCCTGGCAGAGGGGGGCGAGTATCGACTGTACCAACTGACAAAGTTCTACAGGGACAGACTGAAACATGCAATTGAAGAAAAAGTTGAAAGACTCGGTTGGATGTTGACAAAGGAGGGACATTTCAGTAGAGAAGAAAATGAGGTGAGTGTATTTAGTGTATTGTCACCGAACTGCTGGTATCAGAGGGAATAGTGATCGATATTAATCTCCTGCACGTTCTATGAGTTCTGCATGGCATTAAAGACTTTGATCTCTGACTTGACTTCGGTAGATCTGTTTCAGCTGTTCAGGTGGGGAGCACTGGGAACTGCAGGTTCAGAGTCACCTTCTCCTCTCACACCTGCTGTATTTATCAGTGTACCGGACCTCAGTCAGACCTTTGTCTTCAGTAGATCTGTTTCAGCTGTTCAGGTGGGGAGCACTGGGAACTACAGGTTCAGAGTCACCTTCTCCTCTCACACCTGCTGTATTTATCAGTGTACCGGACCTCAGTCAGACCTTTGTCTTCAGTAGATCTGTTTCAGCTGTTCAGGTGGGGAGCACTGGGAACTACAGGTTCAGAGTCACCTTCTCCTCTCACACCTGCTGTATTTATCAGTGTACCGGACCTCAGTCAGACCTTTGTCTTCAGTAGATCTGTTTCAGCTGTTCAGGTGGGGAGCACTGGGAACTGCAGGTTCAGAGTCACCTTCTCCTCTCACACCTGCTGTATTTATCAGTGTACCGGACCTCAGTCAGACCTTTGTCTTCAGTAGATCTGTTTCAGCTGTTCAGGTGGAGAGCACTGGGAACTGCAGGTTCAGAGTCACCTTCTCCTCTCACACCTGCTGTATTTATCCGTGTACCGGACCTCAGTCAGACCTTTGTCTTCAGTAGATCTGTTTCGGCTGTTCAGGTGGGGAGCACTGGGAACTACAGGTTCAGAGTCACCTTCTCCTCTCACACCTGCTGTATTTATCAGTGTACCGGACCTCAGTCAGACCTTTGTCTTCAGTAGATCTGTTTCAGCTGTTCAGGTGGGGAGCACTGGGAACTGCAGGTTCAGAGTCACCTTCTCCTCTCACACCTGCTGTATTTATCCGTGTACCGGACCTCAGTAAGACCTTTGACAAGGTTCCGCACGGAAGGTTAGTTAGGAAGGTTCAATCGTTAGGTATTAATATTGAAGTAGTAAAATGGATTCAACAGTGGCTGAATGGGAGATGCCAGAGAGTAGTGGTGGATAACTGTTTGTCAGGTTGGAGGCCGTTGACTAGTGGTGTGCCTCAGGGATCTGTACTGGGTCCAATGTTTGTCATACACATTAATGATCTGGATGATGGGGTGGTACATTGGATTACTAAGTATACAGATGATACTAAGATAGGTGGCGTTGTGGAAAATGAAGTAGTTTTCAAATCTTACAGAGAGATTTAGGACAGTTAGAAGAGTGGGCTGAAAGTTTGCAGATTGAGTTTAATGCTGATAAGTGTGAGGTGCTTTATTTTTGTAGGACTAATCAAAATAGGACATACATGGTAAATGGTAGGGCGTTGAAGAGTGCAGTATAACACAGTGAACTAGTAATAATGGTGCATAGTTCCCTGAAGGTGGAATCTCATGTGGATAGGGTGGTGAAGAAAGCTTTTGGTATGCTGGCCTTTATAAATCAGAGCATTGAGTGCAGGAGTTGGGAAGTAAAGATAAATTGTACAAGGCATTTGTAAGGCCAAATTTGGAGTATTGTGTACAGTTCTGGCCACCGAATTACTCATAAAGATGTCAACAAAATATAGAGTGTACAGAGGAGATTTACTAGAATGTTACCTGGGTCTCAGCACCTAAGTACAGAGAAAGGTTGAACAAGTTAAGTCTTTATTCTTTACAGCGTTGAAGTTTCGGGGGGGGGGGCATTTGATAGAGGCATTTAAAATTATGAGGGGATAGATAGTGTTGATATGGATAGGCTTTTTTCCATTGAGAGTAGGCGAGATTCAAACAAATGGACATGAGTTGAGAGTTGGGGGCAAAAGTTAAGGGGTAACACGAGGGGGAACTTCTTTACTCAGAGAGTGGTAACTGTGTGGAATGAGCATCCAGTAGAAGTGGCAAAGGCAGGTTCAATATTGTCATTTTAAAAACTGGATATGTATATGGACAGGAAGGGAATGGAGGGTTATGGGCTGAGTGCAGGTCGGTGGGACTAGGTGAGAGTAAGCGCTCGGCACGGACTGTGTTACTGTGCTGTAATCGTCATATCGTTGTATGACATAAGTGCAAGGGCTGCATATCTGGACTGTTGAACAGGCATTCAGTCTAAAATTAATGTTGCATCTTATCAGGACTGTCGGTCAAATTCACCTCAGCTCATTAATCCAGGATGAATATTAATCTGTGAGATTCGCCATGTCTGTCCATCTACTCCACAATAAATTAATTGTTTGCTTTTATAGAAAGTCACTGAACTGACAGAGAAGGGAAACCGGACAGAGAGTTCCAGACTCTTCCTCAGTTTGGTGATGGGCAAAGGCTCCCGGGCCCGGAGGGCGATGTGGGAATCCTTTGTGATGTGGAGGACTGAGTTACCGAAGTTGGACAGGATACTGAGGGAAATACAGGAGCTCGGTATGTTAAAATCACGCACTGAACCCAAAGGCACATTAAATAGTTGTAATTATTTTAGTTCTGTTTTCATGAACTCTTTTGTTGATTTAAACAGGTCCTGACCCAGAGGAATACATAAACATCGCACAAGGGTTGTCTGAGTTACCCACTGAACTGACAGGTGAGTAATGAAATGCTCAGTTCAAACCACATCTCAAATGTTAGACTGTGACTTGGCAGAATCTGGGAACGAAAATCCACCATCAATCAATCGCCGATCTCTGGTTTCAGGTTACAATTCAGATCATCTCTCGTTGCAGCCTGAACATTGTAAAGTGTATTTTTCCAGCTGTTCCAGCTGTTGATGTATTAATCCAACCCTTGTGTCTCTGAACCCTCCACTCCGGGTCCTAACACTCCGGGAATCCCCACACACCCCAGACAGGCTCCTGACACACTGTATGACCCAGTCCAGGTGACCTTTCTCTCTTCAGACCTTTCAGATTCCGAAGCACCTCCTTCGTAAAAGCAGCTGCACTCAATTCTGATTCTCAAACCTCTACTTACCTCACACGCTACCGAATCCAAGCAACATCCTGGTGAACCTGTTCTGCACCCTCTCCAATCATCCCCAGTGCTGGACAATCAGAAGTGAACACAATACTCTAGATGCACCTTAAAACCATCAGACTTAGGCAGACAATTAAGCCATTCAGCTCAGTGAATTTGCTCCGCAATTCCTCTCAACCCCATTATCCTGCCTTCTGTAAATGTTGACGTTCTTCCGAATCAGGAACATAGACCTGCATTTTAGTATGACCATTGACTTGTCTTCCTCTGCCAACTATGACAATAATTTCACAGATTCACCACCCGCCAGCGAAAGCAATTTCTTGCGATATGGTTCCCCGCCAGCCAGGGCAATTCACCACAGTTCCCAGGCATGTTAACCTTGTGTATGAGCCTCCCACGTGGGAACCTTGTCAAAGATTCTACCAATATCCAAGTAGACAACATCCATCTGTAACTTCATCCATCACCTTTGTCACCTCCTGGAGGAACTCAATTAAGTTAGCCAGACACAAGCCCCACCCAAAGCCTTGCTGATGAACCCTCAAACGTTCTCCCTTTCATACTCCCATGCGGCAGAAAATATAAAAAGCTGAAGGTACGTACCAGCACCCTCAAGGACAGCTTTAATTCTGCATTTATGACTATTGAATGGTCACCTACTATGTTATTACTGGCTCCTAATAATAAGAAAATTTTATATATAAAATTGTAACATTATGTATCTCATAAACAATAACCACTTATTTAGATAGACATAATACGTACAGAAAAGCGGAAAGAATACTTTTAGCGTATGAACAAATTTAAGAACAACTGATAATCAATTATGTTATTCTATATCCAACACTGAGGAAAGCAGACATCTTTCAATGTTATATTGTATCAAAAAACATTTGATTCTCTCCCTTGGTTGGCTAACAGAACTTCCAAGTATATATAAGATTCATCCAGTACTTGTGAAATTTCTACAACATCTAATAAAGCACTGGTGGACAATAATCACCCTATTAACAACCACAAATGAACAACCACCGTTATCAAAATAAATGTAGGGATTTCCCATTGTGAATTTTTAAGCCCACTATGGTTTTGTCCGGCTTTAACCCCGATCATAATTTACTGAAACGGAGAAATCTCAGGTATAAAATCAGAAAAAAAAACCAAATTATACCTTGACACTGCTATACATTGATGATTCGAAATTATTTGCTCTTGCATCAGTAAAGCTAAGACAAATAATTCAAATAATGGAACTAATTTCCAAAGGTATAAACTTGAGACTAGAAAAGTACAGAACATGAAACATAAAGAAAGGTGCAATAAAGCCGGCAGAATATCAAACAGAGCATCAGGATACAAGGCAGCCGATGGATGAATATGAAACATATACGTAGGATATCAATAAGCAAGGAAAATAGATCATCTTGTGATAAAGGAAAATCTGAATTTACATCAAGGATGAAGGAAATCTGCCAAACAGAGCTGAACAGTAAAGTATAACAAAGGGAGTAAACATTCACTGGGCCCATATTGATGGATTCTTTTGGTATAGTTTCCTGGTCTGAAACGGATCTAGAAAATACGCAAAGAAAAGTAAGAACTTAAAGAACAATTTCTAGCAGACACCATGTGCACTGGAGCGCACTTTGATACGAAATAGGACGGTGTGAGTATGATGCGTCACAGATCGAAAACAAATGACACAACAGTCAGATAAAAACTCCCAGAATCAGGTTTGATATCACGGACAGAAGTTGTGAAAACTGTTTTCAGTGCCAGCAGCACAATTGTAGAAACAGGATTGTATCAGCGTGATTTAATCAGTCCGTTGGCCTGGTGGAAGAAGCTGTCCCGGAGCATGATGGTCCTGGCTTTTAAGCTGCGGTGCCGGTTCTCTGATGGGAGGAGCTGGGACAGTGTGTGCGTTGTGAGACTTGGGTCCAGAATGATCCTCTGGTCCCTTTTTACCCTCCTGTCTCTGTAATGTCATGAATAGTGGGAAGTTCACATCTGCAGATGGGCTGGGCTGTCCGCACCACTGTCTGTAGAATCCTGCGATAGAGGGAAGTACGGTTCCCGTACCAGGCAGTGACGCAGCCAGTCGGGATGCTCTCAGTTGCACCCCTGTAGAAAATTGTTCGCATTCGGAGGCTCATACCAAACCTCCTCAACCATCTGAGGTGAAAGAGGTGCTGTTGTGCCTTTCTTTCACCCACAGCTGGTGTGCACAGACCACGTGAGGTCCTCAGTGATGTTTCTGCCGAGGAACTTAAAGCTGTTCACACTCTCAAACCCAGATCCATTGAGGTCAACAGGGGTTAGCCTATCTCCACTCCTCCTGATTTTGCGACATTGCAACCATCTCCTTCGTTTTTCCGACATTGAGGGAGAAGTTGTTTTCTTGACACCATTGTGTCAGGGTGATGACTCTTCAGTTTGCGTATAAGGAGAAGGTGGGAGTGGAGGATGCTATCACGTATTTGCTGCACAAATCACTCTCTCACCTAGATGGGGTCAGTTGTGCTGTGAGGATTACATTCCTTGACTTCTCTAGTGCCTTTAACACCATCCAGCCCAAGATCTTAAGGCACAAACTAACGGAGATGGGAGTAGACTCTCACATGGTGGATTGGATAGTGGACTACTTGACAGATAGACCTCAGTATGTGCGGTTGGGAGACTGTAGGTCTGACACGGTGGTCAGCAGCACAGGAGCGCCGCAGGGAACCGTACTCTCTCCGGTCCTGTTCACCCTGTACACATCAGACTTCCAATATAACTCGGAGTCCTGCCATGTGCAGAAGTTCGCTGATGACACGGCCATAGTGGGGTGCGTCAGGAATGGACAGGAGGAGGAGTATAGGAAACTGATACAGGACTTTGTGATATGGTGCAACTCAAACTACCTGCGTCTCAATATCACCAAGACCAAGGAGATGGTGGTGGACTTTAGGAGATCTAGGCCTCATATGGAGCCAGTGATCATTAATGGAGAATGTGTGGAGCAGGTTAAGACCTACAAGTATCTGGGAGTACAGTTAGACGAGAAGCTAGACTGGACTGCCAACACAGATGCCTTGTGCAGGAAGGCACAGAGTTGACTGTACTTCCTTAGAAGGTTGGCGTCATTCAATGTCTGTAGTGAGATGCTGAAGATGTTCTATAGGTCAGTTGTGGAGAGCGCCCTCTTCTTTGTGGTGGCGTGTTGGGGAGAAGCATTAAGAAGAGGGACGCCTCACGTCTTAATAAGCTGGTAAGGAAGGCGGGCTCTGTCGTGGGCAAAGTACTGGAGAGTTTAACATCGGTAGCTGAGCGAAGGGCGCTGAGTAGACTACGGTCAATTATGGAAAACCCTGAACATCCTCTACATAGCACCATCCAGAGACAGAGAAGCAGTTTCAGCGACAGGTTACTATCGATGCAATGCTCCTCAGACAGGATGAAGAGGTCAATACTCCCCAATGCCATTAGGCTTTACAATTCAACCGTCAGGACTTAAGAACTTTTTTTTAAAGCTATTATTAATGCTTTTTGAGATAGTGATTTAGATGCATATCATATTTTTACTGAGTTAAGTATTGTATGTAATTAGTTTTGCTACAACAAGTGTATGGGACATTGGAAAAAAGGTTGAATTTCCCCATGGGGATGAATAAAGTATCTATCTATCTATCTACTTCTTCCGTGTAGGCTACCTCGGTATTATTTGAGATTTGGCCAATAAATGTAGTATCGTCAGCAAATTTAATTAGCAGATTGGAGCTGTGGGTGGCGACACAGTCATGCGTATACAGAGAGTAAAGGAGGGGGCTTAAGGACGCAGCCCTGAGGGGCACCTATATTGAGTGGCAGAGGTGAGGGAGCCCACTCTTACCACTTGCCGGCGATCTGACAGGAACTCCACGATCACGCTGCACAAGACAGGGTGAAGGCCGAGGTCACTGAGCTTCTGGTCAAGCCTGGAAGGAATGATGGTGTTGAATGCTGAACTGTAGTCCAAGAGCAGCATTCTCACATAAACATCCCTCTTCTCGGGATGTTTAAAGACAGTGTGTAGAGCAGTGAGTATTGTGTCGATCGGTTGTGTCAGTAGGAGGATTGTAGTGGGTCCAGTGTGTGTGGCAGCAAGCTGCAGATGTAGTCCATAGACAGCCTCTCAAAGCATTTGCTTATTATTGAGGTGGGTGTGATAGGACGCCAGACGTTCAGACATGCTGCCTTGGTGGTTTCAGGTACAACGACAATGGTGGATGATTTGAAGCAGGAGGGCACTCTACACTTTGAGGGGGAGAAACTAAAAAATATCTGTAAACACACCTGTCCAGTTGTCCCGCGCAAATTCCGATTAATCTCCCTGGGATGCCATCCGGTCCCGCAGCCTTGTGACTGTCCACTCGCTGGAAACACCCGCGTACTTCAGACTCAAAGATGACCAATGTGCAGACCGCTTTGGCGGCTCTCCTCGGGGGCTCAGTGTCGGCGATGTCGAACCGAGCGTGAAAAGATTTAGCTCCTCTGGGCGAGAGGCAGCATCACTGCACTGAGCTGTGAAATCAGTGACGGTGTGTAGACCTGGCCATAAGCTGTGCGTGTTGTTGGCGGAGAGTTGTCCCCGAATCCTGTCTCTGTATTGTCGTTTCACTGCCTGGATGACTTTTCCCAGATCGGAGCTGTGTTTCCTGAGCTCCAGCTGATCACCGGCAATGTAAGCTGAAATCAGTGACGGTGTGTAGACCTTGCCATAAGCTGTGTGTGTTGTTGTCGGAGAGTTGTCCCCGAATCCTGTCTCTGTATTGTCGTTTCACTGTCTGGATGACTTTGCACAGATCGGAGCTGCGTTTCCTGAGCTCCAGCTGATCACCGGCAATGTAAGCTGTCGGTCACGCGGCAAGTGCTGTTCACACGGAACGGTTGATCCAGAGTTGCTGGTTTGGGCAATCCTGACTGGTTTCTGGTGGCAAACATTCCCCCTCGGTGACAATAACACACATCTGGGGGACGTATTACACAGCTGTGATAATAACAGCCGGGAACTCCTGCAGTAACCTGAAAGTTTTACGCAGCAGCACCAGGTGCTCCAGATGCGGGGAACAAAAGGATTTGAGGGCATGGACATGCCGGGGTTCCACCAAGCATTCAGGACCATGAAGCAAAGCATACCCTCAGTCCTTGTCTCTTCCCGTGTGTGTGTGTGTGTGTGTGTGTGTGTGTGTGTGTGTGTGTGTGTGTGTGTGTGTGTGTGTGTGTGTGTGTGTGTGTGTGTGTGTGTGTGTGTGTGTGTGTGTGTGTGGTGCTGAATGATGGCACGATCATTGGTGACTGTTGGGATCTGCAGACATGGGAACAGTAGGAAAACGGGCAGCTGGGATGCAAGCGTTTGGCTCAGCCACTAAGCCCGGTGGAAGCGTTTCTTCCGACAGCAGAAGGGGTAAAGGCGGGTTACTGGTTCCTTACAACCAGTCACTTTGGGCAGATGGGTCTGGTCGGCCGTGATTGGCAGTTCACCCAGCAACAGGAAAGCTCTGATCTCAAACATCCACTGCTCTGTAACTGTACCCCTCATGGGGAAGAGTTTGGGAGTAAACCCAGTGGATCTATAGCCCCTAAGTCAGTGTTAAACGGTGTTCAACGCAGACTGGCATCTTCCGAAACACCTCTGGTGCCAAGCTGTGTCAGCCTCTGCCGTTCCTTTTTGTTCATCAGATGCAGGGAGAGAGGGAGCTTGCTACATCGGCAAAAGCTTCCTCTCCATATCGGAGTGACCTGGCTTGTAGGGGCAGGACATCCTCAGTCGACTCTGACAGACGGAGGCCTCATTAGACAGAGCCCCACACCCCACAGCAAGACTGATGAGTAGCAGTTATCAAGACTTCATCACCCTTTCCCACAAACACGACGTACATCACTGGGACAGACGCTTGTGGTTTCTTCCATTAACAGAGATTCCATCTTTCCACTAATTCTCCATCACTGCGATTGAAAACTAGCCATTTTCTTTCTTGTCATTCCGATGGGTTATCAATCCACAGGTTCACTGTGATTCTTCCCCAGGCACTGCCCGACTTGAGTATTTCCCGCATATTCTGCTCCTGTTTTGATGCAAGAGCAGTGGACACCCGTGACACCCCAGTGTGTAGCTTTGCCAAAATGCACGTTGTCCTGCTATCCATATTTCCACACCAGATCAACATTAACATCATCTGTTAATGATGCAAACAATGCTTTAAATATAGTGAAATGTAACGGGAGTGCAGTCAGGTTGCAATAGGATATCGGGGAATGTTCACCTTCATCAGTAATTAGTGTCAAAATATGAGGATTGGATATTTTTCTGAGACAATCATCGCTGTTAGTTCCTGTGTGTGTGAACAGAATTTTACTTTCTGTCCTAATATCCATGGAAGCATTGAATTAATTCATATAATCTCAAACACTGAATATTGGAATGCAGTTATAAAGACCTTTGTCAGTTGAGCTAGTTAACATTTTGAATATGTTCTCTGTTCCCATGGAAGATGTTCAACAGAAACACAAGGAGACTCTGCGGGCACAAACTGAAACACTGAGAGTGAACACGATCCTGATGACGGAGAAGGTGAAGGTTTTCCAGCTGGATGATCGATACACAAAGCTCACGGTCATTTCTACTGTTCGAGATCGGAGACTGGTGGAACATGAGCTGCTGGCAAGAGGCAGAGACCACGAGGATTATAGACAGAAACATCTCCGCAGGGAGCTGGAAAAAATCCGGACTGATCAGTTGTTCCAGAGCAGCTTTTCCCGGAGTAAATCCAAATCTGGGAGTTCGGCAGCAGTGGCCGGAGTCCCAGGGATCGGGAAAACCACAATGGTACAAAAGATTGTAAATGACTGGGCCACGGGAAAAATTTACCAACAGTTCCAGTTCGTCTTCAGTTTCAAGTTCCGAGATTTAAACACGATCAATTGTACAATAAACCTCTCGAACCTGGTGCTGTTTTTCTATCCTTACCTCGGGAATGTCCTGAAATCACTGTGGAAGAACCCAGAGGGAATGCTATTTATATTTGATGGTTTGGATGAATTCAACGACACAATTGATTTTGCTGACAGCCGGAGAAACACGGACCCTCAGGACTCATGCACAGATCCTGAATTCCGGTGCAAGGTGTCTGACATAGTGTACAGTTTAATCCAGGGCAAGCTGCTCCCAGGGTGTTCAGTGCTGGTGACCACCCGTCCCACTGTGTTACATTTATTGAAAAAGGCAAAGATCGGTGTCTGGGCTGAAATCCTGGGATTTGTTGGTGAGGAACGGAAGGAATATTTCATCAGGCATTTTGAAGATCAGACGGTGGCAGCAGCTGTTTTCAAACACGTGGAGGAGAACGAGATCCTGTACACCATGAGCTACAACCCCTCCTACTGCTGGATCCTCGCTCTGACACTGGGCCCCTTCTTCACACAAAGAGTCAGGGACCCGCAGCGAGTTCCCAAGACCATCACTCAACTGTACTCCTACTATATTTACAACATCCTGAAAAACCACGGCCGTGAGATTGAGAGACCCCGTGATGTGTTACTCAGGGTGGGTCAGATGGCCTACAGAGGAGTTTCCGAGAAGAAGATTGTGTTTGCAGACGGAGATTTGATCAAGTTCAATCTGCAGCCTTCCCAGTTCCTGTCCGGGTTCCTGATGGAGCTTTTGGAGAGAGAGGATTCTGCCCGGAGCGTGGTGTACACATTCCCACACCTCACCATCCAGGAGTTTGTAGCTGCAGTCGCACAATTCCTGACTGTACATCCCGAGAATATCCTGAAATTCCTCACTGAAGCCCACAAGACAAAAGATGGGCGATTTGAGGTATTTCTCCGTTTTATTGCTGGTCTCTCCAACCCAATGACAGCTCGGGGCCTGGAGGAGTTTCTGGGTCCATTTCCTCATCAAACAACCTGCCGGGTGATTGACTGGTTGAAGAACAAGGTTAAACGCCAGAGTAGAAACACGGGTGACATTGGTAGAAGGAGACTCCTGAACACATTGCACTACCTGTTTGAGTCTCAGAATCGTGGACTGGCTCAGGCCGCACTGGGATCTGTGGAAACACTGTCATTCAGTGGAATGACACTGACCCCGGTTGACTGCGCGGTTCTGTCTCATGCCATCGGACTCTGTGATACAATAAAACACCTCGACCTGGAGGAATGCAACATTCAGTGTGAAGGAATCCAGCGGCTGGGACCCGGGCTGCACAAATGCCAGGAGTTGAGGTAACTTGATTTATCTCTCACTCAGAAATGTGAAACTGTTCCATTGTGCTGTTTCAATGTAAACGGATTTGGGTAAAACTGCAGTAAATCAGATTGAGATGAATTGTGACAAATGCCACCCCCTTCATCCTGTGCAATCACTCTCCCCCATCCCCCTTCATCCTGTGCGATCACTCTTCCCAATCCCCCTTTTTCCTGTTGGATTTCTCTTAGCCATTACACTTCCTCTTGTCAGATTTCTCTTCCACACCCCCGTTCCTGCTGTGGGATCTCTCTTCCCTATCCACTTCCTCCTGTGGGATCTCTCTTCCCAACCCCTTCCTCCTGTGTGATCTCTCTTCCAGATCCCCCTTCCTCCTGTGGCATCTCTCTTCCCCATCCCCCTTCCTCCTATGGGATCTCACTTCCCGATCCCTTTCCTCCTGTCGGATCACTTTCCCCATCCCCCTTACTGTGGGATCTCTCTTCCCCATTCCCATCCTCTTGTGGGAACTCTCATCCCCATCACTCTTCTTCCTGAGGGATCTCTCTTCCCCATCCCCTTCCTCCTCTGGGATCTCGATAACCCATCCCCTTCCTCCTGTGGAATCTCCCTTCCCCATCCCCCTTAATCGTGTGGGATCTCCTTTACCCATCCCCCTTCCTCCTGTGGAATCTCTCTTCCCCATCCCCCTTCCTTGTGTGGGATTTCCTTTACCCATCCCCCTACCTCCTGTGGGATATATCTACCCCATCCCCTTCCTCGTGTGGGATCTCTCTTCCCCATCCCCGTTCCTCCCAAGCGATCATTTTCCCCATCCCCCTTCCTCCTATAGGATCTCTCTTCCCCATCCCCGTTCCTCCCAAGCGATCATTTTCCCCATCGCCCTTCCTCCTATAGGATCTCTCTTCCCCATCCCAGTTCCTCCTGTGGGATCTCTCCTTCCCATTCCCCTTTCTCCCGTAGGATCTCTCTTTTCCATCCCCCTTCGACCTGTGGGAACTCTGTTCCCCATCCCACTTCCTCCTGTGGGATCTCTCTTCCCCATCCCCCTTCCTCCTGTGGGATCTCTCTTCCCCATCCCACTTCCTCCTATGGGATCTCTCTTCCCCATCCCCTTCCTCGTGTAGGATCTCCTTTACCCATCCTCCTTCCTCCTATAGGATCTCTCTTCCCCATCCCAGTTCCTCCTGTGGGATCTCTCCTTCCCATTCCCCTTTCTCCCGTAGGATCTCTCTTTTCCATCCCCCTTTGACCTGTGGGAACTCTGTTCCCCATCCCACTTCCTCCTGTGGGATCTCTCTTCCCCATCCCCCTTCCTCCTGTGGGATCTCTCTTCCCCATCCCACTTCCTCCTATGGGATCTCTCTTCCCCATCCCCTTCCTCGTGTAGGATCTCCTTTACCCATCCTCCTTCCTCCTATAGGATCTCTCTTCCCCATCCCTCTTCCTCCTGTTGGATCTCCCTTCACCATCCGACTTCCTCCTGTGGGATCTCTCCTTCCCATTCCCCTTCTCCCATAGGATCTCACTTTTCTATCCCCCTTCGACCTGTGGGAACTCTGTACCCCATCCCACCTCCTCCTGTGGGATCTGTCTTCCCCATCCTACTTCCTTCTGTGGGATTTCTCTTCCCCATCCCTCTTCTTTCTGTGGGATCTGTCTTCCCCATCCCACTTCCTTCTGTGGGATATCTCTTCCCCATCCGCATTCCTCCTATGGGATCTCTCCTTCCCATCCCCATTCCTCCCATAGGATCACTCTTTCCTATCCCCCTTCCTCGAGTGGGATATGTCTTCCCCAAACCCCCAACTCCTATGGGACCTCTTCCCCATCCCCCTTCCTGCTGTAGGATATGTCTTCCCAGTCCCCCTTCATCCTATGGGATCTCTTTTCCACATCCCCTTTCCTCCTGCAGGATCTCTCTTTCCTATCCCCCTTCCACCTGTGGGAACTCTCTTCCCAATCCCCCCATAACTGTAGTATCTCTTTTCCCCATTCCATTTCCTACTGCGGGATCACTTGTCAACATCCAGCTTCCTCCTGTGGGATCTCTCTTCCCCATTCCTTTCTTCCTGTGGGATCTCTCTTCCCCATCCGCTTCCCCATGTAGATTCCATTTCCCGATCACCTTCCTCCCCTTCGATCTCCCTTCCTGATTCAGCTTCCTACTGCGGGATCTCTCTACTATATCCACTTCCTCCTCTGGGATCTCTCTTCCCCATCCCCCTTCCTCCTGTGGGATCTCTCTTCCACATCCCCCTTCCTCCTGTGGGATCTCACTTCTCCATCCCCCTTCCTCCTGTGGGATCCCTCTTCCCCAGCCCCCTTCCTCCTGTGGGACAATGGACAATAGACAATAGGTGCAGAAGTAGACCAATCAGCCCTTCGAGCCCGGTTCCTGCATTGTCCCCATATCCCTTGATTCCCCTATCCATAAGATACCTATCTAGGTCCTTCTTGAAAGCATCCAGAGAATTGGCCTCCACTGCCTTCCGAGGCAGTGCATTCCACATCCCCACAACTCTCTGGGAGAAGAAGTTTTTCCTTAACTCTGTCCTAAATGACCTACCCCTTATTCTCAAACCATGCCCTCTGGTACTGGACTCTCCCAGCATCTGGAACATATTTCCTGCCTCTATCATGTCCAATCCCTTAATAATCTTATATGTTTCAATCAGATCCCCTCTCAATCTACTTAATTCCAGTGTGTACAAGCCCAGTCTCTCTAACCTCTCTGCGGCAGACAGTCCAGACATCCCAGGAATCAACCTCGTGAATCTACGCTGCACTTCCTCTACAGCCAGGATGTCCTTCCTGAACCCTGGAGACCAAATCTGTACACAATACTCCAGCTGTGGTCTCACCAGGGCTCTGTACAAATGCAAGAAGATTTCCTTCCTCTTGTACTCAATTCCCTTTGTAATAAAGGCCAACATTCCATTAGCCTTCTTCACTGCCTGCTGCACTTGCTCATTCACCTTCAGTGACTGATGAACAAGGACTCCTAGATCTCTTTGTATTTCTCCCTTACCTAACTCTACACCATTCAGATAATAATCTGCCTTCCTGTTCTTACTCCCAAAGTGGATAACCTCACACTTATTCACATTAAACGTCATCTGCCAAGTATCTGCCCACTCACCCAGCCTATCCAAGTCACCCTGAATTCTCCTAACATCCTCATCACATGTCACACTGCCACCCAGCTTAGTATCATCAGCAAATTTGCTGATGTTATTCTCAATGCCTTCATCTAAATCGTTGATGTAAATTTTAAACAGTTGTGGTCCCAATACCGAGCCCTGTGGCACCCCACTAGTCACCACCTGCCATTCCAGGAAACACCCATTCACCGCTACCCTTTGCTTTCTATCTGCCAACCAGTTTTCTATCCATGTCAATGTCTTCCCCCCGATGCCCTGAGTTTTGATTTTACCCACCAATCTCCTATGTGGGGCCTTATCAAATGCCTTCTGAAAATCGAGGTAGACTACATCCACTGGATCTCACCCGTCTAACTTCCTGGTTACATCCTCGAAAAACTCCAACAGATTAGTCAAGCATGATTTACCCTTGGTAAATCCATGCAGGTCGGCCCAATCCTATCACTGCTATCTAGATATGCCACTATTTCATGCTTAATAATGGACTCTAGCATCTTCCCCACCACTGATGTCAGGCTGACAGGTCAATAGTTCTGTTTTCTCCCTCCCTCCTTTCTTAAAAAATGGGATAACATTAGCCATTCTCCAATCCTCAGGAACTGATCCTGAATCTAAGGAACATTGGAAAATGATTACCAATGTATCCACAATTTCCAGGGCCACCTCCTTTAGTACCCTAGGATGCAGACCATCTGGACCTGGGGATTTGTCAGCCTTCAGTCCCATCAGTCTACTCATCACTGTTTTCTTCCTAATGTCAATCTGTTTCATTTCCTCTGTTACCCTATGTCCTTGGCCCATCCATACATCTGGGAGATTGCTTGTGTCTTCCCTAGTGAAGACAGATCTAAAGTACTCATTAAATTCTTCTGCCATTTCTCTGTTTCACATAACAATTTCACCCAATTCATTCTTCAAGGGCCCAACATTGTTCTTAACTATCTTCTTTCTCTTCACATACGTAAAAAGCATTTGCTATCTTCCTTTATATTCCTGGCTAGCTTGCGTTCGTACCTCATTTTTTCTCCCCGTATTGCCTTTTTAGTTAAGTTCTGTTGTTCCTTAAAAACTGCCCAATCATCTGTCCTCCCACTCACCTTAGCTCTATCATATTTCCTTTTTTTTAATGCTATGCAATCTCTGACTTCCTTTGTCAACCACTGTGGCCCCTTTCCCCCCTTTGAATCCTTCCTTCTCTGGGGGATGAACTGATTTTGCACCTTGTGCATTATTCCCAAGAATACCTGCCATTGCTGTTCCGCTGTCTTTTCTGCTATGCTATCTGTCCAGTCAACTTTGGCCAGCTCCTCCCTCATGGCTCCATAGTTTCCCCTGTTCATCTGCAACACTGACACCTCTGAGCTGCCCTTATCCTTCACAAACTGCAGATAAAAACATATCATGTTATGGTCACTACCTCCTAATGGCTCCTTTACTTCAAGATCGCTTATCAAATCCTGTTCATTACACAAGACTAAATCCAGAATAGCCTTGTCCCTGGTCGGCTCTCATACAAGCTGTTCCAAGAATGCATCCCATAGGCACTCTACAAACTCCCTATCCTGGGGTCCAACACCAAACTGTTTCTCCCAGTTCACCTGCATGTTGAAATCCCCCATCCCCCTTCGTCCTGTGGGATATCTCTACTCCATCCCCTTCCTCGTGTGGAATCTCCTTTACCCATCCCCCTTCCTCACAAACGATCATTTTTCCCCATCCCACTTCCTCCTATAGGATCTCTCTTTTCCATCCCCCTTCGACCTGTGGGAACGCTGTTCCCCATCCCACTTCCTCCTGTGGGATCTCTCTTCCCCATCCCTCTTCCTCCTGTTGGATCTCCCTTCACCATCCGCCTTCCTCCTGTGGGATCTCTCCTTCCCATTCCCCTTCTCCCGTAGCATCTCACATTTCTATCCCCCTTCGACCTGTGGGAACTCTGTACCCCATCCCACCTCCTCCTGTGGGATCTGTCTTCCCCATCCCACTTCCTTCTGTGGGATTTCTCTTCCCCATCCCTCTTCTTTCTGTGGGATCTGTCTTCCCCATCCCACTTCCTTCTGTGGGATATCTCTTCCCCATCCGCATTCCTCCTATGGGATCTCTCCTTCCCATCCCCATTCCTCCCGTAGGATCACTCTTTCCTATCCCCCTTCCTCGAGTGGGATATGTCTTCCCCAAACCCCCAACTCCTATGGGACCTCTTCCCCATCCCCCTTCCTGCTGTAGGATATGTCTTCCCAGTCCCCCTTCATCCTATGGGATCTCTTTTCCACATCCCCTTTCCTCCTGCAGGATCTCTCTTTCCTATCCCCCTTCCACCTGTGGGAACTCTCTTCCCAATCCCCCCATAACTGTAGTATCTCTTTTCCCCATTCCATTTCCTACTGCGGGATCACTTGTCAACATCCAGCTTCCTCCTGTGGGATCTCTCTTCCCCATTCACCTTCCTCCTGAGGGATCTCTTTTCGCGATCTCCTTCCTCCTGTGGGATATCTCTTCCCCATTCCTTTCTTCCTGTGGGATCTCTCTTCCCCATCCGCTTCCCCATGTAGATTCCATTTCCCAATCACCTTCCTCCCCTTCGATCTCCCTTCCTGATTCAGCTTCCTACTGCGGGATCTCTCTACTATATCCACTTCCTCCTCTGGGATCTCTCTTCCCCATCCCCCTTCCTCCTGTGGGATCTCTCTTCCACATCCCCCTTCCTCCTGTGGGATCACACTTCTCCATCCCCCTTCCTCCTGTGGGATCCCTCTTCCCCAGCCCCCTTCCTCCTGTGGGACAATGGACAATACACAATAGGTGCAGAAGTAGACCATTCAGCCCTTCGAGCCCGGTTCCTGCATTGTCCCCATATCCCTTGATTCCCCTATCCATAAGATACCTATCTAGGTCCTTCTTGAAAGCATCCAGAGAATTGGCCTCCACTGCCTTCCGAGGCAGTGCATTCCACATCCCCACAACTCTCTGGGAGAAGAAGTTTTTCCTTAACTCTGTCCTAAATGACCTACCCCTTATTCTCAAACCATGCCCTCTGGTACTGGACTCTCCCAGCATCTGGAACATATTTCCTGCCTCTATCATGTCCAATCCCTTAATAATCTTATATGTTTCAATCAGATCCCCTCTCAATCTACTTAATTCCAGTGTGTACAAGCCCAGTCTCTCTAACCTCTCTGCGGCAGACAGTCCAGACATCCCAGGAATCAACCTCGTGAATCTACGCTGCACTTCCTCTACAGCCAGGATGTCCTTCCTGAACCCTGGAGACCAAAACTGTACACAATACTCCAGGTGTGGTCTCACCAGGGCTCTGTACAAATGCAAGAGGATTTCCTTCCCCTTGTACTCAATTCCCTTTGTAATAAAGGCCAACATTCCATTAGCCTTCTTCACTGCCTGCTGCACTTGCTCATTCACCTTCAGTGACTGATGAACAAGGACTCCTAGATCTCTTTGTATTTCTCCCTTACCTAACTCTACACCGTTCAGATAATAATCTGCCTTCCTGTTCTTACTCCCAAAGTGGATAACCTCACACTTATTCACATTAAACGTCATCTGCCAAGTATCTGCCCACTCACCCAGCCTATCCAAGTCACCCTGAATTCTCCTAACATCTTCATCACATGTCACACTGCCACCAAGCTGAGTATCATCAGCAAATTTGCTGATGTTATTCTCAATGCCTTCATCTAAATCGTTGATGTAAATTTTAAACAGTTGTGGTCCCAATACCGAGCCCTGTGGCACCCCACTAGTCACCACCTGCCATTCCGAGAAACACCCATTCACCGCTACCCTTTGCTTTCTATCTGCCAACCAGTTTTCTATCCATGTCAATGTCTTCCCCCCGATGCCCTGAGTTTTGATTTTACCCACCAATCTCCTATGTGGGGCCTTATCAAATGCCTTCTGAAAATCGAGGTAGACTACATCCACTGGATCTCACCCGTCTAACTTCCTGGTTACATCCTCGAAAAACTCCAACAGATTAGTCAAGCATGATTTACCCTTGGTAAATCCATGCTGGCTCGGCCCAATCCTATCACTGCTATCCAGATATGCCACTATTTCATCCTTAATAATGGACTCTAGCATCTTCCCCACCACCGATGTCATGCTGACAGGTCGATACTTCTCTGTTTTCTCCCTCCCTCCTTTCTTAAAAAATGGGATAACATTAGCCATTCTCCAACCCTCAGGAACTGATCCTGAATCTAAGGAACTTTGGAAAATGATTACCAATGCATCCGCAATTTCCAGGGCCAACTCCTTTAGTACCCTAGGATGCAGACCATCTGGACCTGGGGATTTGTCAGCCTTCAGTCCCATCAGTCTACTCATCACCGTTTCCTTCCGAATGTCAATCTGTTTCATTTCCTCTGTTACCCTATGTCCTTGGCCCATCCATACATCTGGGAGATTGCTTGTGTCTTCCCTAGTGAAGACAGATCTAAAGTACTCATTAAATTCTTCTGCCATTTCTCTGTTTCCCATAACTATTTCACCCAATTCATTCTTCAAGGGCCCAACATTGTTCTTAACTATCTTCTTTCTCTTCACATACCTAAAAAAGCTCTTGCTATCTTCCTTTATATTCCTGGCTAGCTTGCGTTCGTACCTCATTTTTTCTCCCCGTATTGCCTTTTTAGTTAAGTTCTGTTGTTCCTTGAAAACTTCCCAATCATCTGTCCTCCCACTCACCTTAGCTCTGTCATACTTCCTTTTTTTTAATGCTATGCAATCTCTGACTTCCTTTGTCAACCACTGTGGCCCCTTTCTCCCCTTTGAATCCTTCCTTCTCTGGGGATGAACTGATTTTGCACCTTATGCATTATTCCCAAGAATACCTGCCATTGCTGTTCCACTGTCTTTTCTGCTAGGCTATCCGTCCAGTCAACTTTGGCCAGCTCCTCCCTCATGGCTCCATAGTTTCCCCTGTTCATCTGCAACACTGACACCTCCGAGCTGCCCTTATCCTTCTCAAACTGCAGATAAAATCATATCATGTTATGGTCACTACCTCCTAATGGCTCCTTTACTTCAAGATCGCTTATCAAATCCTGTTCATTACACAAGACTAAATCCAGAATAGCCTTGTCCCTGGTCGGCTCTCGTACAAGCTGTTCCAAGAATGCATCCCGTAGGCACTCTACAAACTCCCTATCCTGGGGTCCAGCACCAAACTGTTTCTCCCAGTTCACCTGCATGGTTAAATTCCCCATCCCCCTTCCTGCTGTGGGATCTCTCTTCTTCATCCCCTTCCTCCTGTGGGATCTCTCTTCCCCTTCCTCCTTCCTCCAGAGGGATCACTCTTCCCCATCCCCCTTTCTGCTGTGGGATCTGTCTTCCCAGTCCCCCTTCCTCCTTTGGGATCACTTTTCCCCATCCACTTTCTGCCTGTCAGATCTCTCTTCCCCATTCTCCTTCCTCCTGTCCGATCTCTCTTCCCAGTCCCCTTCCTCCTGTCAGATGTCTCTTCCACATCCCCCTTCCTCATGTGGGATCTCTCTTCCCCATCCCCCTTCCTCCTGTGGGATCTCTCTTCCCCATTGCCTTCATCCTGTGGGATCTCACTTACCCATCCCCCTTCCTCCTGTGGCATCTCTCTTCCCCATCCCCCTTCCTCCTGTGGCATCTCTCTTCCCCATCCCCCTTCCTCCTGTGGGATCTCTCTTCCCCATCCCCCTTCCTCCTATGGGATCTCACTTACCCATCCCCCTTCCTCCTGTGGGATCTCACTTACCCATCCCCCTTCCTCCTGTGGGATCTCTCTTCCCTATCCCTCTTTCCTCCGGAGGGATCTCTTTTTCCCCATCCATTTCCACCTGTGGGATCTCTATTCCCCATCCCTCTTCCTCCTGTGGGATCTCTCTTCCCCATCCCCATCCTCCTGTGGGATCTCTTCCCCACTCCCCTTCCTCCTGTGGGATCTCTCTTCCCCATCCCCCTTTCTACTGCATGATCTCTTTTCCCCATCTCCCTCCTCCTGTGGGATCTCTCTACCCCAGCCCCCTTCCTCCTATGGGATCTCTCTTCCCCATCCCCCGACCTCCTGTTGGATCTCTCCTCCCAAGCCCCCTTCCTCCTTTGGGATCTCCCTTCCCCATCTGCCTTGCTCCTATGGGAACTCTCTTTCTCATTCCCCTTCCTCCTGTAGGATCTCTCTTTCCTATCCCCCTTCCACCTGTGGTATTTCTCCTTCCCCATCCTTCCATAACTGTAGTATCTCCCTTCCCCATCCGCCTTGCTCCTGTGGGATCTCTCCTTCCCATTCCCTTTCTCCCGTAGGATCTCTCTTTTCTATCCCCCTTCGACCTGTGGGAACTCTGTTCCCCATCCCACTTCCTCCTGTGGGATCTGTCTTCCCCATCCCACTTCCTTCTGTGGGATTTCTCTACCCCATCCACCTTCCTCCTGTGTGATCTCTCCTTCCCATCCCCATTCCTCCCGTAGGATCACTCTTTCCTATCCCCCTTCCTCGAGTGGGATCTCTCTTCCCCATCCCCTTCCTCCTGTGGGATCTCTCTTCCCTATCCCCTTCCTCCTGTGGGATCTCTCTTCCCCATCCCCCTTCCTCCTATAGGATCTCTCTTCCCCATCCCCTTCCTCCTGTGGGATCTCTCTTCCCCACCCCCCTTCCACCTGTGGTATTTCTCCTTCCCCATCCTTCCATAACTGTAGTATCTCCCTTCCCAATCCGCCTTGCTCCTGTGGGATCTCTCCTTCCCATTCCCTTTCTCCCGTAGGATCTCTCTTTTCTATCCCCCTTCGACCTGTGGGAACTCTGTTCCCCATCCCACTTCCTCCTGTGGGATCTGTCTTCCCCATCCCACTTCCTTCTGTGGGATTTCTCTTCCCCATCCACCTTCCTCCTGTGTGATCTCTCCTTCCCATCCCCATTCCTCCCGTAGGATCACTCTTTCCTATCCCCCTTCCTCGAGTGGGATCTCTCTTCCCCATCCCCTTCCTCCTGTGGGATCTCTCTTCCCTATCCCCTTCCTCCTGTGGGATCTCTCTTCCCCATCCCCCTTCCTCCTATAGGATCTCTCTTCCCCACCCCCCTTCCTCCTGTAGGATCTCTCTTCCCCATCCCCCTTCCTCCTGTGGGATCTCTCTTCCCCATTCCCTTCCTCCTGTGGGATCTCTCTTCCCCATCCCCCTTCCTCCTGTAGGATCTCTCTTTTCCATCCCCCTTCGTCCTGTGGGAACTCTGTTCCCCATCCCACTTCCTCCTGTGGGATCTCTCTTCCCCATCCCCCTTCCTCCTGTGGGATCTCTCTTCCCCATCCCCCTTCCTCCTATAGGATCTCTCTTCCCCATCCCCTTCCTCGTGTAGGATCTCCTTTACCCATCCCCCTTCCTCCTATAGGATCTCTCTTCCCCATCCCTCTTCCTCCTGTTGGATCTCCCTTCACCATCCGCCTTCCTCCTGTGGGATCTCTCCTTCCCATTCCCTTTCTCCCGTAGGATCTCTCTTTTCTATCCCCCTTCGACCTGTGGGAACTCTGTTCCCCATCCCACTTCTTCCTGTGGGATCTGTCTTCCCCAGCCCACTTCTTCCTGTGGGATCTGTCTTCCCCATCCCACTTCCTTCTGTGGGATTTCTCTTCTCCATCCACCTTCCTCCTGTGGGATCTCTCCTTCCCATCCCCATTCCTCCCGTAGGATCACTCTTTCCTATCCCCCTTCCACCTGTGGGAACTCTCTTCCTAATCCCCCCATAACTGTAGTATCTCTTTTCCCCATTCCATTTCCTACTGCGGGATCACTTATCAACATCCAGCTTCCTCCTGTGGGATCTCTCTTCCCCATTCACCTTCCTCCTGAGGGATCTCTTTTCGCGATCTCCTTCCTCCTGTGGGATATCTCTTCCCCATTCCTTTCTTCCTGTGGGATCTCTCTTCCCCATCTGCTTCCCCATGTAGATTTCTTTTCCCGATCTCCTTCCTCCCCTTCGATCTCCCTTCCTACTGTGGGATCTCTCTACTATAGCCACTTCCTCCTCTAGGGATCTCTCTTCCCAATCCCTCTTCCTCCTGTGGGATATCGCTTTCCCATCCTCTTCTTCCTGTAGGATCTCTTTTCCCCATCCCCCTTCCTCCTGTAGGATCTCTCTTCCCCATCCCCCTTCCTCCTGTGGGATCTCTCTTTCCCATCCCCTTCCTCCTGTAGGATCTCTCTTCCCCATCCCCCTTCCTCCTGTGGGATCTCTCTTCCCCATCCCCCTTCCTCCTGTGGGATCTCTCTTCCCCATATCCCTTCCTTCTGTGGGAATTCTCTTCCGAATCCCCTTCCTCTGTGGTATCTCTCTTTCCCATCCCCCTACCACCTGTTGGATCTCTCTTCCTGATTCTGCTTCCTCCTGTGGGATCTCTCTTCCACATCCCCCATCCTCCTGTGGGATCTCTCTTCCCCAGCCCCCTTCCTCCTGTGGGACAATGGACAATAGACAATAGGTGCAGAAGTAGACCATTCGGCCCTTCGAGCCTGCACCGCCATTTTGAGATCATGGCTGATCATCTCCTATCAATACCCGGTTCCTGCATTGTCCCCATATCTCTTGATTCCCCTATCCATAAGATACCTATCTAGCTCCTTCTTGAAAGCATCCAGAGAATTGGCCTCCACTACTTCCGAGGCAGTGCATTCCAGAACCCCACAACTCTCTGGGAGAAGTTTTTCCTTAACTCTGTCCTAAATGACCTACCTCTTATTCTCAAACCATGCCCTCTGGTACTGGACTCTCCCAGCATCTGGAACATATTTCCTGCCTCTATCTTGTCCAATCCCTTAATAATCTTATATGTTTCAATCAGATCCCCTCTCAATCTCCTTAATTCCAGTGTGTACAAGCCCAGTCTCTCTAACCTCTCTGCGGCAGACAGTCCAGACATCCCAGGAATCAACCTCGTGAATCTACGCTGCACTTCCTCTACAGCCAGGATGTCCTTCCTTAACCCTGGAGACCAAATCTGTACACAATACTCCAGGTGTGGTCTCACCAGGGCTCTGTACAAATGCAAGAGGATTTTCTTCCTCTTGTACTCAATTCACTTTGTAATAAAGGCCAAAATTCCATTAGCCTTCTGCACTGCCTGCTGCACTTGCTCATTCACCTTCAGTGACTGATGAACAAGGACTCCTAGATCTCTCTGTATTTCTCCCTTACCTAACTCTACACCGTTCAGATAATAATCTGCCTTCCTGTTCTTACTCCCAAAGTGGATAACCTCACACTTATTCACATTAAACGTCATCTGCCAAGTATCTGCCCACTCACCCGGCCTATCCAAGTCACCCTGAATTCTCCTAACATCCTCATCACATGTCACACTGCCACCAAACTTAGTATCATCAGCAAAGTTGCTGATGTTATTCTCAATGCCTTCATCTAAATCGTTGATGTAAATTGTAAACAGCTGTGGTCCCAATACCGAGCCCTGTCGCACCCCACTGGTCACCACCTGCCATTCCGAGAAACACCCATTCACCGCTACCCTTTACTTTCTATCTGCCAAACAGTTTTCTATCCATGTCAATGTCTTCCCCCCGATGCCCTGAGCTTTGATTTTACCCACCAATCTCCTATGTGGGACCTTATCAAATGCCTTCTGAAAATCGAGGTACACTACATCCACTGGATCTCACCCGTCTAACTTCCTGGTTACATCCTCGAAAAACTCCAACAGATTAGTCAAGCATGATTTACCCTTGGTAAATCCATGCTGGCTCGGCCCAATCCTATCACTGCTACCTAGATATGCCACTATTTCATCCTTAATAATGGACTCTAGCATCTTCCCCACCACCGATGTCAGGCTGACAGGTCGATACTTCTCTGTTTTCTCCCTCCCTCCTTTCTTAAAAAATGGGATAACATTAGCCATTCTCCAATCCTCAGGAACTGATCCTGAATCTAAGGAACATTGGAAAATGATTACCAATGCATCCGCAATTTCCAGGGCCACCTCCTTTAGTACCCTAGGATGCAGACCATCTGGACCTGGGGATTTGTCAGCCTTCAGTCCCATCAGTCTACTCATCACCGTTTCCTTCCGAATGTCAATCTGTTTCATTTCCTCTGTTACCCTATGTCCTTGGCCCATCCATACATCTGGGAGATTGCTTGTGTCTTCCCTAGTGAAGACAGATCTAAAGTACTCATTAAATTCTTCTGCCATTTCTCTGTTTCCCATAACTATTTCACCCAATTCATTCTTCAAGGGCCCAACATTGTTCTTAACTATCTTCTTTCTCTTCACATACGTAAAAAGCTTTTGCTATCTTCCTTTATATTCCTGGCTAGCTTGCGTTCATACCTCACTTTTTTCCCCCCGTATTGCCTTTTTAGTTAAGTTCTGTTGTTCCTTAAAAACTTCCCAATCATCTGTCCTCCCACTCACCTTAGCTCTGTCATACTTCCTTTTTTTTAATGCTATGCAATCTCTGACTTCCTTTGTCAACCACTGTGGCCCCTTTCCCCCCTTTGAATCCTTCCTTCTCTGGGGATGAACTGATTTTGCACCTTGTGCATTATTCCCAAGAATACCTGCCATTGCTGTTCCACTGTCTTTTCTGCTAGGCTATCCGTCCAGTCAACTTTGGCCAGCTCCTCCCTCATGGCTCCATAGTTTCCCCTGTTCATCTGCAACACTGACACCTCCGAGCTGCCCTTATCCTTCTCAAACTGTAGATAAAAACATATCATGTTATGGTCACTAATGGCTCCTTTACTTCAAGATTGTTTATCAAACCCTGTTCATTACACAAGACTAAATCCAGAATAGACTTGTCCCTGGTCGGCTCTCGTACAAGCTGTTCCAAGAATGCATCCCGTAGGCACTCTACAAACTCCCTATCCTGGGGTCCAGCACCAAACTGTTTCTCCCAGTTCACCTGCATGTTGAAATTCCCCATCCCCCTTCCTCCTGTGGGATTTCACCTTCCCATTCCCTTCCTCCTATCGGATCTCTATTCCCCATCCCCCCTCCTTCTATGGGATCTCTCTCCCCCATCCCCATTCCTGCTGTTGGATCTCTCTTCCCCATCCCCCTTGCTCCTGTGGGATCTCTCTTCCCTATCCACTTCCTCCTGTGGGATCTCTTTTCACCATCCCCCTCCTCCTGTGGGATCTATTCCCCATCCCCCTTCCTAATGTGGTATCTCTTTTCCCCATCCCACTTCTTCCAGAGGGATCTCAGTTCCTAATACCCTCCTTCCTATGGTATGTTTCTTCCCCATCCCCCATCGGGCTGTGGGATCTGTCTTCCCAGTCCCCCTTCCTCCTTTGCGTTCTGTTTTCCCCATTCCCAATCCTCCTCTGGGATCTCTCTTCACCATCCCTCTTCCTCCTGTGGGATATCTCTTTCCATCCTCTTGCTCCTGTAGGATCTCTCTTCCCCATCCGCCTTCCTCGAATGGGATCTCTCGTCCCCATCCCTCCTCTGGGATCTCTTTTTCCCATCCCCATCCGCCTGTGGGATCTCTCTTCCCCTTTCTCCTTCCGCCTGTGGGAGGTCTCTTCACCATCTCTTTCATCCTGTGGTATCTCTTCCCCATCCTCCTTCCGCCTGTGGGATCTTGCCATCCCATTCCCGTCCCTCATGTAGGATCTCTCTTTCCTATCCCCATTCCTCCTGTGGGATCTCTCTTCCCCTTATCCCCAACAGCTGTGGATGTCTTTTCCCCTACCTACTTCTTCCTGCGGGATCTCAGTACCTCATCCCCTCTCTCCTGTGGGATAATTATTCCCTATCCCCCTTGATGCTGTGGGACCTCTCTTCCTAAGCCCCCTTCACCCTGTGGGATCTCTCTTTCACATTCTCCTTCCTCCTGTGGGTTCTCTCTTCCCCATCCCCCTTCTCCCTGTGATAGCTCTCTTTCACATTCTCCTTCCTCCTGTGGGTTCTCTTTTCCCCATCCCCAATACTCCTGTGGGATCTCTCTACCCCATCCCCTTTCCTCCTGTGGGATCTCTCTTCCCCAGCCCCCTACTTCCAGTGGGATCTTTCTTTCCCATCTCCTTCCTCCTCTGGGATATCTTGTTCACATTCTCCTTCCTCCTGTAGGATCACTCTTTCCCATCCCCCTATTTCCAGTGGGATCTTTCTTTCACATTCTCTTTCCTCTTGTGGGATATCTCTTCCCCATCTCCCTTCCTTCTGTGGGAATTCTCTTCCGGATCCCCTTCCACCTGTGGGATCTCTCTTCCCCATCCCCGTCCTCCTGTGGGATCTCTCTTCCTCATCCCCCTTCCTCCTGTGGGATCTCTCTTCCCCATCCCCCTTCCTCCTGTGGGATCTCTCTTCCCCATCCCTGTCCTTCTGTGGGATCTCTCTTCCCCATTCCCCTTCCTCCTGTGGGATCTCTCTTCCCCACACCCCTTCCTCCTGTGGGATCTCTCTTCCCCATCCACTTCCTCCTGTGGGATCTATCTTCCCCATCCCCCTTCCGGCTGTGGGATCTGTCTTCCCAGTCCCCCTTCCTCCTTTGCGTTCTCTTTTCCCCATCCCCAATCCTCCTCTGGGATCTCTTTTCACCATCCCTCTTCCTCCTGTGGGATATCTCTTTCCATCCTCTTGCTCCTGTAGGATCTCCCTTCCCCATCCACCTTCCTTGTATGGGATCTCTCTTCCCCATCCCCGTCCTCCTGTGGGATCTCTCTTCCCCATCTCTTTCATCCTGTAGGATCTCTCTTCCCCATCCTCCTTCCGCCTGTGGGATATTTCTTCCCTATCCCCCTTGCTGCAGTGGGACCTCTCTTCCCCAGCCCCCTTCCCCCTGTCGGATCTCTCTTTCACATTCTCCTTCCTCCTGTGGGTTCTCTTTTCCCCATCCCCAATCCTCCTGTGGGATCTTTCTTTCCCAGCCCCTCCCTCCTGTGGGATCTCTCTTCCCCATCTCCCTTCCTTCTGTGGGAATTCTCTTCCGGATCCCCTTCCTCCTGTGGGATATCTCTTCCCCATCACTCTTCCTCCAGTGGGATCTCTCTTCCCCATCCCCCTTCCTCCTGTGGGATCTCTCTTCCCCATCTCCCTTCCTCCTGTGGGATCTCTCTTCCCCATCCCCCTTCCTCCTGTGGGATCTCTCTTCCCCATCTCCCTTCCTTCTGTGGGAATTCTCTTCCGGATCCCCTTCCTCCTGTGGGATATCTCTTCCCCATCCCTCTTCCTCCAGTGGGATCTCTCTTCCCCATCCCCCTTCCTCCTGTGGGATCTCTCTTCCCCATCCCCCTTCCTCCTGTGGGATCTCTCTTCCCCATCCCCCTTCCTCCTGTGGGATCTCTCTTCCCCATCCCCCTTCCTCCTGTGGGATCTCTCTTCCCCATCACCCTCCTCCTGTGGGATCTCTCTTCCCCAACCCCCTTCCTCCTGTGGGATCTCTCTTCCCCATCCCCCTTCCTCCTGTGGGATCTCTCTTCCCCATCACCCTCCTCCTGTGGGATCTCTCTTCCCCATCCCTATACCTCCTGTGGTATCTCTTTTCACCATCCCACTTCTTCCTGAGGGATCTCAGTTCCTAATACCCTCCTTCCTGTGGTATGTTTCTTCCCCATACCCCTTCCTGCTGTGGGATCTGTCTTCACAGTCCCCCTTCCTCCTTTGCGTTCTCTTTTCCCCATCCCCAATCCTCCTCTGGGATCTCTCTTCACCATCCCTCTTCCTCCTGTGGGATATCTCTTTCCATCCTCTTGCTCCTGTAAGATCTCTCTTCCCCATCTGCCTTCCTCGTATGGGATCTCTCGTCCCCATCCCCATTCCTCCTCTGGGATCTCTTTTCCCCATCCTCCTGTGGGATCTCTCTTCCCCATCCTCCTGTGGGATCTCTCTTCCCCATCCTCCTGCGGGATCTCTCTTCCCCTTTCTCCTTCCGCCTGTGGGATCTTGCCTTCCCATTCCCGTTCCTCACGTAGGATCTCTCTTTCCTATCCCCATTCCTCCTGTGGGATCTCTCTTCCCCTTATCCCCAACTGCTGTGGATCTCTTTTCCCCAACCCACTTCTTCCTGCGGGATCTCAGTTCCTCATCCCCTCCCTCCTGTGGGATGTTTCTTCCCTATCCCCCTTGCTGCTGTGGGACCTCTCTTCCCCATCCCCCTTCCCCCTGTGGGATCTCACTTTCACATTCTCCTTCCTCCAGTGGGTTCTCTTTTCCCCATCCCCAATCCTCCTGTGGGATCTCTCTTCCCCAGCCCCCTACTTCCAGTGGGATCTTTCTTTCCCATTCTCTTTCCTCTTGTGGGATCTCTCTTCCCCATCCCCCTACCTCCTGTGGGATCTCTCTTCCCCATCCCCCTTCCTCCTGTGGAATCTCCCTTCCCCATCCTCCTTCCTCCAGTGGGATCTCTCCTTCCCATTCCCCTTTCTCCCATAGGATCTCTCTTTTCCATCCCCCTTCGACGTGTGGGAACTCAGTTCCCCATCCCACTTCATCCTGTGGGATCTCTCTTCCCCATCCCCCTTCCTCCTGTGGGATTTCTCTTCCCCATCCCCCTTCCTCCTGTGGGATCTCTCTTCCCCATCCCACTTCCTCCTATGGGATCTCTCTTCCCCATCCCCTTCCTCGTGTAGGATCTCCTTTACCCATCCTCCTTCCTCCTATAGGATCTCTCTTCCCTATCCCTCTTCCTCCTGTTGGATCTCCCTTCACCATCCGCCTTCTTCCTGAGGGATCTCTCTTCCCCATCCCCTTCCTCCTCTGGGATCTCGATAACCCATCCCCTTCCTCCTGTGGAATCTCTCTTCCCCATCCCCCTTAATCGTGTGGGATCTCCTTTACCCATCCCCCTTCCTCCTGTGGAATCTCTCTTCCCCATCCCCCTTCCTCCTGTGGGATCTCCCTTCCCCATCCCCCTTCCTCCTGTGGAATCTCTCTTCCCCATCCCCCTTAATCGTGTGGGATTTCCTTTACCCATCCCCCTTCCTCCTGTGGGATCTCCCTTCCCCATCCCCCTTCCTCCTGTGGGATCTCCCTTCCCCATCCCCCTTCCTCCTGTGGAATCTCTCTTCCCAATCCCCCTTCCTCCTGTGGGATCTCCCTTCCCCATTCCCCTTCCTCCTGTGGGATCTCTCTTCCCCATCCCCCTTCCTCCTGTGGAATCTCTCTTCCCCATCCCCCTTAATCGTGTGGGATCTCCTTTACCCATCCCCCTTCCTCCTGTGGGATCTCTCTTCCCCATCCCCCTTCCTCCTGTGGAATCTCCCTTCCCCATCCTCCTTCCTCCAGTGGGATCTCTCCTTCCCATTCCCCTTTCTCCCGTAGGATCTCTCTTTTCCATCCCCCTTCGACGTGTGGGATCTCTCTTCCCCATCCCACTTCCTCCTATGGGATCTCTCTTCCCCATCCCCTTCCTCGTGTAGGATCTCCTTTACCCATCCTCCTTCCTCCTATAGGATCTCTCTTCCCTATCCCTCTTCCTCCTGTTGGATCTCCCTTCACCATCCGCCTTCCTCCTGTGGGATCTCTCCTTCACATTCCCCTTCTCCCGTAGGATCTCACTTTTCTATCCCCCTTCGACCTGTGGGAACTCTGTTCCCCATCCCACTACCTCCTGTGGGATCTCTCTTCCCCATCCCCCTTCCTCCTGTGGAATCTCCCTTCCCCATCCTCCTTCCTCCAGTGGGATCTCTCCTTCCCATTCCCCTTTCTCCCATAGGATCTCTCTTTTCCATCCCCCTTCGACATGTGGGAACTCAGTTCCCCATCCCACTTCCTCCTGTGGGATCTCTCTTCCCCATCCCCCTTCCTCCTGTGGGATTTCTCTTCCCCATCCCCCTTCCTCCTGTGGGATCTCTCTTCCCCATCCCACTTCCTCCTATGGGATCTCTCTTCCCCATCCCCTTCCTCGTGTAGGATCTCCTTTACCCATTCTCCTATAGGATCTCTCTTCCCTATCCCTCTTCCTCCTGTTGGATCTCCCTTCACCATCCGCCTTCTTCCTGAGGGATCTCTCTTCCCCATCCCCTTCCTCCTCTGGGATCTCAATAACCCATCCCCTTCCTCCTGTGGAATCTCTCTTCCCCATCCCCCTTAATCGTGTGGGATCTCCTTTACCCATCCCCCTTCCTCCTGTGGGATCTCCCTTCCCCATCCCCCTTCCTCCTGTGGAATCTCTCTTCCCCATCCCCCTTAATCGTGTGGGATTTCCTTTACCCATCCCCCTTCCTCCTGTGGAATCTCTCTTCCCCATCCCCCTTCCTCCTGTGGGATCTCCCTTCCCCATCCCCCTTCCTCCTGTGGAATCTCTCTTCCCAATCCCCCTTCCTCCTGTGGGATCTCCCTTCCCCATCCCCCTTCCTCCTGTGGAATCTCTCTTCCCCATCCCCCTTAATCGTGTGGGATCTCCTTTACCCATCCCCCTACCTCCTGTGGGATCTCTCTTCCCCATCCCCCTTCCTCCTGTGGAATCTCCCTTCCCCATCCTCCTTCCTCCAGTGGGATCTCTCCTTCCCATTCCCCTTTCTCCCGTAGGATCTCTCTTTTCCATCCCCCTCCGACGTGTGGGATCTCTCTTCCCCATCCCACTTCCTCCTATGGGATCTCTCTTCCCCATCCCCTTCCTCGTGTAGGATCTCCTTTACCCATCCCCCTTCCTCCTGTGGAATCTCCCTTCCCCATCCTCCTTCCTCCTGTGGGATCTCTCCTTCCCATTCCCCTTCTCCAGTAGGATCTCACTTTTCTATCCCCCTTCGACCTGTGGGAACTCTGTTCCCCATCCCACCTCCTCCTGTGGGATCTGTCTTCCCCATCCCACTTCCTTCTGTGGGATTTCTCTTCCCCATCCCTCTTCTTCCTGTGGGATCTGTCTTCCCCATCCCACTTCCTTCTGTGGGATATCTCTTCCCCATCCCCCTTCCTCCTGTGGTATCTCTCTTCCCCTTTCTCCTTCCTCCTGTGGGATCTATCTTCCCCATCCCCCTTCCTCCTGTGGGATCTCTCTTCCCCAGCCCCCTTCCTCCTGTGGGACAATGGACAATAGACAATATGTGCAGAAGTAGAACATTCAGCCCTTCGAGCCCGGTTCCTGCATTGTCCCCATATCCCTTGATTCCCCTATCCATAAGATGCCTATCTAGGTCCTTCTTGAAAGCATCCAGAGAATTGGCCTCCACTACCTTACGAGGCAGTACATTCCAGAACCCCACAACTCTCTGGGAGAAGTTTTTCCTTAACTCTGTCCTAAATGACCTACCCCTTATTCTCAAACCATGCCCTCTGGTACTGGACTCTCCCAGCATCTGGAACATATTTCCTGCCTCTATCATGTCCAATCCCTTAATAATCTTATATATTTCAATCAGATCCCCTCTCAATCTACTTAATTCCAGTGTGAACAAGCCCAGTCTCTCTAACCTCTCTGCGGCAGACAGTCCAGACATCCCAGGAATCAACCTCGTGAATCTACGCTGCACTTCCTCTACAGCCAGGATGTCCTTCCTTAACCCTGGAGACCAAATCTGTACACAATACTCCAGGTGTGGTCTCACCAGGGCTCTGTACAAATGCAAGAGGATTTCCTTCCTCTTGTACTCAATTCCCTTTGTAATAAAGGCAAACATTCCATTAGCCTTCTTCACTGCCTGCTGCACTTGCTCATTCACCTTCAGTGACTGATGAACAAGGACTCGTAGATCTCTTTGTATTTCTCCCTTACCTAACTCTACACCGTTCAGATAATAATCTGCCTTCCTGTTCTTACTCCCAAAGTGGATAACCTCACACTTATTCACATTAAACGTCATCTGCCAAGTATCTGCCCACTCACCCAGCCTATCCAAGTCAGCCTGAATTCTCCTAACATCCTCATCACATGTCACACTGCCACCCAGCTTAGTATCATCAGCAAATTTGCTAATGTTATTCTCAATGCCTTCATCTAAATCGTTGATGTAAATTGTAAACAGTTGTGGTCCCAATACCGAGCCCTGTGGCACCCCACTAGTCACCACCTGCCATTCCGAGAAACACCCATTCACCGCTACCCTTTGCTTTCTATCTGCCAACCAGTTTTCTATCCATGTCAATGTCTTCCCCCCGATGCCCTGAGTTTTGATTTTACCCACCAATCTCCTATGTGGGGCCTTATCAAATACCTTCTGAAAATCGAGGTAGACTACATCCACTGGATCTCACCCGTCTAACTTCCTGGTTACATCCTCGAAAAACTCCAACAGATTAGACAAGCATGATTTACCCTTGGTAAACCCATGCTGGTCGGCCCAATCCTATCACTGCTATCTAGATATGCCACTATTTCATCCTTAATAATGGACTCTAGCATCTTCCCCACCACCGATGTCAGGCTAACAGGTCGATAGTTCTCTGTTTTCTCCCTCCCTCCTTTCTTAAAAAATGGGATAACATTAGCCATTCTCCAATCCTCAGGAACTGATCCTGAATCTAAGGAACATTAGAAAATGATTACCAATGCATCCGCAATTTCCAGGGCCACCTCCTTTAGTACCCTAGGATGCAGACCATCTGGACCTGGGGATTTGTCAGCCTTCAGTCCCATCAGTCTACTCATCACCGTTTCCTTCCTAATGTCAATCTGTTTCATTTCCTCTGTTACCCTATGTCCTTGGCCCATCCATACATCTGGGAGATTGCTTGTGTCTTCCCCAGTGAAGACAGATCTAAAGTACTCATTAAATTCTTCTGCCATTTCTCTGCTTCACATAACAATTTCACCCAATTCATTCTTCAAGGGCCCAACATTGTTCTTAACTATCTTCTTTCTCTTCACATACGTAAAAAGCATTTGCTATCTTCCTTTATATTCCTGGCTAGCTTGCGTTCGTACCTCATTTTTTCTCCCCGTATTGCCTTTTTAGTTAAGTTCTGTTGTTCCTTAAAAACTTCCCAATCATCTGTCCTCCCACTCACCTCAGCTCTGTCATACTTCCTTTTTTTTAATGCTATGCAATCTCTGACTTCCTTTGTCAACCACTGTGGCCCCTTTCCCCCCTTTGATTCCTTCCTTCTCTGGGGATGAACTGATTTTGCACCTTGTGCATTATTCCCAAGAATACCTGCCATTGCTGTTCCACTGTCTTTTCTGCTAGGCTATCCGTCCAGTTAACTTTGGCCAGCTCCTCCCTCATGGCTCCATAGTTTCCCCTGTTCATCTGCAACACTGACACCTCCGAGCTGCCCTTATCCTTTTCAAACTGCAGATAAAAACATATCATGTTATGGTCACTACCTCCTAATGGCTCCTTTACTTCAATATCGCTAATCAAACCCTATTCATTACACGAGACTAAATCCAGAATAGCCTTGTCCCTGGTCGGCTCTCGTACAAGCTGTTCCAAGAATGCATCCCGTAGGCACTCTACAAACTCCCTATCCTGGGGTCCAGCACCAAACTGTTTCTCCCAGTTCACCTGCATGTTGAAATTCCCCATACCCCTTCCTCCTGTGGGATCTCTCTTCCCCATCCCCCATCCTCTTGTGGGATCTCTCATCCCCATCTCCCTTCCTTCTGTGGGAATTCTCTTCCGAATCCCCTTCCTCCTATGGTATCTCTCTTTCCCATCCCCCTACCTCCTGTTGGATCTCTCTTCCTGATTCTGCTTCCTCCTGTGGGATCACTCTTCCCCATCCACTTCCTCCTGCTGGACATTTCCTCCCCATCCCCCGTCCTCCTGTGGCATCTCTCTTCCCCATCCCCATCCTCCTGTGGGATCTCTCTTCCACATCCCCCATCCTCCTGTGGGATCTCTCTTCCCCAGCCACCTTCCTCCTGTGGGACAATGGACAATAGACAATAGGTGCAGAAGTAGACCATTCGGCCCTTCGAGCCTGCACCGCCATTTTGAGATCATGGCTGATCATCTCCTATCAATACCCGGTTCCTGTATTGTCCCCATATCCCTTGATTACCCTATCCAGCTCCTTCTTTAAAGCATCCAGAGAATTGGCCTGCACTGCTTTCCGAAGCAATGCATTCCAGGCCCCCACAACTCTCTGGAAGAAGAAGTTTTTTCCTTAACTCTGTCCTAAATGACCTACCCCTTATTCTCAAACCATGCCCTCTGGTACTGGACTCTCCCAGCATCTGGAACATATTTCCTGCCTCTATCTTGTCCAATCCCTTAATAATCTTATATGATGCAATCAGATCCCCTCTCAATCTCCTTAATTCCAGTGTGTACAAGCCCAGTCTCTCTAACCTCTCTGCGGCAGACAGTCCAGACATCCCAGGAATTAGCCTCGTGAATCTACGCTGCACTTCCTCTACAGCCAGGATGTCCTTCCTTAAACCTGGAGACCAAATCTGTACACAATACTCCAGGTGTGGTCTCACCAGGGCTTTGTACAAATGCAAGAGGATTTCCTTGCTCTTGTACTCAATTCCCTTTGTAATAAAGGCCAACATTCCATTAGCCTTCTGCACTGCCTGCTGCACTTGCTCATTCACCTTCAGTGACTGATGAACAAGGACTCCTAGATCGCTTTGTATTTCTCCCTTACCTAACTCTACACCGTTCAGATAATAATCTGCCTTCCTGTTCTTACTCCCAAAGTGGATAACCTCACACTTATTCACATTAAACGTCATCTGCCAAGTATCTGCCCACTCACCCAGCCTATCCAAGTCAGCCTGAATTCTCCTAACATCCTCATCACATGTCACAATGCCACCCAGCTTAGTATCATCAGCAAATTTGCTGATGTTGTTCTCAATGCCTTCATCTAAATCGTTGATGTAAATTGTAAACAGCTGTGGTCCCAATACCGAGCCCTGTGGCACCCCACTAGTCACCACCTGCCATTCTGAGAAACACTCATTCACCGTTACCCTTTGCTTTCTATCTGCCAACTAGTTTTCTATCCATGTCAAAGTCTTCCCCCCGATGCCCTAAGCTTTGATTTTACCCACCAATCTCCTATGTGGGACCTTATCAAATGCCTTCTGAAAATCGAGGTAGACTACATCCACTGGATCTCACCCGTCCAACTTCCTGGTTACATCCTCGAAAAACTCCAACAGATTATTCAAGCATGATTTACCCTTGGTAAATCCATGCTGGTCGGCCCAATCCTATCACTGCTATCTAGATATGCCACTATTTCATCCTTAATAATGGACTCTAGCATCTTCCCCACCACCGATGTCAGGCTAACAGGTCGATAGTTCTCTGTTTTCTCCCTCCCTCCTTTCTTAAAAAATGGGATAACATTAGCCATTCTCCAATCCTCAGGAACTGATCCTGAATCTAAGGAACATTAGAAAATGATTACCAATGCATCCGCAATTTCCAGGGCCACCTCCTTTAGTACCCTAGGATGCAGACCATCTGGACCTGGGGATTTGTCAGCCTTCAGTCCCATCAGTCTACTCATCACCGTTTCCTTCCTAATGTCAATCTGTTTCATTTCCTCTGTTACCCTATGTCCTTGGCCCATCCATACATCTGGGAGATTGCTTGTGTCTTCCCCAGTGAAGACAGATCTAAAGTACTCATTAAATTCTTCTGCCATTTCTCTGCTTCACATAACAATTTCACCCAATTCATTCTTCAAGGGCCCAACATTGTTCTTAACTATCTTCTTTCTCTTCACATACGTAAAAAGCATTTGCTATCTTCCTTTATATTCCTGGCTAGCTTGTGTTTGTACCTCATTTTTTCTCCCCGTATTGCCTTTTTAGTTAAGTTCTGTTATTCCTTAAAAAATTCCCAATCATCTGTCCTCCCACTCACCTTAGCTCTGTCATACTTCCTTTTTTTTTAATGCTATGCAATCTCTGACTTCCTTTGTCAACCACTGTGGCCCCTTTCCCCCCTTTGAATCCTTCCTTCTCTGGGGATGAACTGATTTTGCACCTTGTGCATTATTCCCAAGAATACCTGCCATTGCTGTTCCACTGTCTTTTCTGCTAGGCTATCCGTCCAGTCAACTTTGGCCAGCTCCTCCCTCATGGCTCCATAGTTTCCCCTGTTCAACTGCAACACTGACACCTCCGAGCTGCCCTTATCCTTCTCAAACTGCAGATAAAAACATATCATGTTATGGTCACTACCTCCTAATGGCTCCTTTACTTCAATATCGCTAATCAAACCCTGTTCATTACACGAGACTAAATCCCGAATAGCCTTGTCCCTGGTCGGCTCTCGTACAAGCTGTTCCAAGAATGCATCCCGTAGGCACTCTACAAACTCCCTATCCTGGGGTCCAGCACCAAACTGTTTCTCCCAGTTCACCTGCATGTTGAAATTCCCCATACCCCTTCCTCCTGTGGGATCTCTCTTCCCCATCCCCCATCCTCTTGTGGGATCTCTCATCCCCATCTCCCTTCCTTCTGTGGGAATTCTCTTCCGAATCCCCTTCCTCCTATGGTATCTCTCTTTCCCATCCCCCTACCTCCTGTTGGATCTCTCTTCCTGATTCTGCTTCCTCCTGTGGGATCACTCTTCCCCATCCACTTCCTCCTGCTGGACATTTCCTCCCCATCCCCCGTCCTCCTGTGGCATCTCTCTTCCCCATCCCCATCCTCCTGTGGGATCTCTCTTCCACATCCCCCATCCTCCTGTGGGATCTCTCTTCCCCAGCCACCTTCCTCCTGTGGGACAATGGACAATAGACAATAGGTGCAGAAGTAGACCATTCGGCCCTTCGAGCCTGCACCGCCATTTTGAGATCATGGCTGATCATCTCCTATCAATACCCGGTTCCTGTATTGTCCCCATATCCCTTGATTACCCTATCCATTAGATACCTATCTAGCTCCTTCTTTAAAGCATCCAGAGAATTGGCCTGCACTGCTTTCCGAAGCAATGCATTCCAGGCCCCCACAACTCTCTGGAAGAAGAAGTTTTTTCCTTAACTCTGTCCTAAATGACCTACCCCTTATTCTCAAACCATGCCCTCTGGTACTGGACTCTCCCAGCATCTGGAACATATTTCCTGCCTCTATCTTGTCCAATCCCTTAATAATCTTATATGTTGCAATCAGATCCCCTCTCAATCTCCTTAATTCCAGTGTGTACAAGCCCAGTCTCTCTAACCTCTCTGCGGCAGACAGTCCAGACATCCCAGGAATTAACCTCGTGAATCTACGCTGCACTTCCTCTACAGCCAGGATGTCCTTCCTTAAACCTGGAGACCAAATCTGTACACAATACTCCAGGTGTGGTCTCACCAGGGCTTTGTACAAATGCAAGAGGATTTCCTTGCTCTTGTACTCAATTCCCTTTGTAATAAAGGCCAACATTCCATTAGCCTTCTGCACTGCCTGCTGCACTTGCTCATTCACCTTCAGTGACTGATGAACAAGGACTCCTAGATCGCTTTGTATTTCTCCCTTACCTAACTCTACACCGTTCAGATAATAATCTGCCTTACTGTTCTTACTCCCAAAGTGGATAACCTCACACTTATTCACATTAAACGTCATCTGCCAAGTATCTGCCCACTCACCCAGCCTATCCAAGTCAGCCTGAATTCTCCTAACATCCTCATCACATGTCACAATGCCACCCAGCTTAGTATCATCAGCAAATCTGCTGATGTTATTCTCAATGCCTTCATCTAAATCGTTGATGTAAATTGTAAACAGCTGTGGTCCCAATACCGAGCCCTGTGGCACCCCACTAGTCACCACCTGCCACTCTGAGAAACACTCATTCACCGTTACCCTTTACTTTCTATCTGCCAAACAGTTTTCTATCCATGTCAATGTCTTCCCCCCGATGCCCTGAGCTTTGATTTTACCCACCAATCTCCTATGTGGGACCTTATCAAATGCCTTCTGAAAATCGAGGTAGACTAGATAGATAGATAGATAGATAGATACTTTATTCATCCCCATGGGGAAATTCAGCATTTTTTCCAATGTCCCGTACACTTGTTGTAGCAAAAACTCATTACATACAATACAATACTTAACTCAGTAATAATATGATATGCATCTAAATCACTAGCTCAAAAAGCATTAATAATAGCTTTAAAAAGTTCTTAAGTCCTGGCAGTTGAATTGTAAAGCCTAATGGCATTGGGGAGTATTGACCTCTTCATCCTGTCTGAGGAGCATTGCATCGACAGTAACCTGTCGCTGAAACTGCTTCTCTGTCTCTGGATGGTGCTATGTAGAGGATGTTCAGGGTTTTCCATAATTGACCGTAGCCTACTCAGCGCCCTTCGCTCAGCTACCGATGTTAAACTCTCCAGTACTTTGCCCACGACAGAGCCCGCCTTCCTTATCAGCTTATTAAGACGTGAGGCGTCCTTCTTCTTAATGCTTCCACCCCAACACGCCACCACAAAGAAGAGGGCGCTCTCAACAACTGACCTATAGAACATCTTCAGCATCTCACTGCAGACATTGAATGACGCCAACCTTCTAAGGAAGTACAGTCGACTCTGTGCCTTCCTGCACAAGGCATCTGTGTTGGCAGTCCAGTCTAGCTTCTCGTCCAACTGTACTCCCAGATACTTGTAGGTCTTAACCTGCTCCACACACTCTCCATTAATGATCACTGGCTCCATGTGTGTCCTAGGTCTCCTAAAGTCCACCACCATCTCCTTGGTCTTGGTGACATTGAGACGCAGGTAGATTGAGTTGCACCATATCACAAAGTCCTGTATCAGTTTCCTATACTCCTCCTCCTGTCCATTCCTGACACACCCCACTATGGCCGTGTCATCAGCGAACTTCTGCACATGGCAGGACTCCGAGTTATATTGGAAGTCAGATGTGTACAGGGTGAACAGGACCGGAGAGAGTACGGTTCCCTGTGGCGCTCCTGTGCTGCTGACCACTGTGTCAGACCTACAGTCTCCCAACCGCACATACTGAGGTCTATCTGTCAAGTAGTCCACTATCCCATCCACCATGTAAGAGTCTACTCCCATCTCCGTTAGTTTGTGCTTTAATATCTTGGGCTGGATGGTGTTAAAGGCACTAGAGAAGTCAAGGAATGTAATCCTCACAGCACATCCACTGGATCTCACCCGTCCAACTTCCTGGTTACATCCTCGAAAAACTCCAACAGATTATTCAAGCATGATTTACCCTTGGTAAATCCATGCTGGTCGGCCCAATCCTATCACTGCTATCTAGATATGCCACTATTTCATCCTTAATAATGGACTCTAGCATCTTCCCCACCACCGATGTCAGGCTAACAGGTCGATAGTTCTCTGTTTTCTCCCTCCCTCCTTTCTTAAAAAATGGGATAACATTAGCCATTCTCCAATCCTCAGGAACTGATCCTGAATCTAAGGAACATTAGAAAATGATTACCAATGCATCCGCAATTTCCAGGGCCACCTCCTTTAGTACCCTAGGATGCAGACCATCTGGACCTGGGGATTTGTCAGCCTTCAGTCCCATCAGTCTACTCATCACCGTTTCCTTCCTAATGTCAATCTGTTTCATTTCCTCTGTTACCCTATGTCCTTGGCCCATCCATACATCTGGGAGATTGCTTGTGTCTTCCCCAGTGAAGACAGATCTAAAGTACTCATTAAATTCTTCTGCCATTTCTCTGCTTCACATAACAATTTCACCCAATTCATTCTTCAAGGGCCCAACATTGTTCTTAACTATCTTCTTTCTCTTCACATACGTAAAAAGCATTTGCTATCTTCCTTTATATTCCTGGCTAGCTTGTGTTTGTACCTCATTTTTTCTCCCCGTATTGCCTTTTTAGTTAAGTTCTGTTATTCCTTAAAAAATTCCCAATCATCTGTCCTCCCACTCACCTTAGCTCTGTCATACTTCCTTTTTTTTAATGCTATGCAATCTCTGACTTCCTTTGTCAACCACTGTGGCCCCTTTCCCCCCTTTGAATCCTTCCTTCTCTGGGGATGAACTGATTTTGCACCTTGTGCATTATTCCCAAGAATACCTGCCATTGCTGTTCCACTGTCTTTTCTGCTAGGCTATCCGTCCAGTCAACTTTGGCCAGCTCCTCCCTCATGGCTCCATAGTTTCCCCTGTTCAACTGCAACACTGACACCTCCGAGCTGCCCTTATCCTTCTCAAACTGCAGATAAAAACATATCATGTTATGGTCACTACCTCCTAATGGCTCCTTTACTTCAATATCGCTAATCAAACCCTGTTCATTACACGAGACTAAATCCCGAATAGCCTTGTCCCTGGTCGGCTCTCGTACAAGCTGTTCCAAGAATGCATCCCGTAGGCACTCTACAAACTCCCTATCCTGGGGTCCAGCACCAAACTGTTTCTCCCAGTTCACCTGCATGTTGAAATTCCCCATACCCCTTCCTCCTGTGGGATCTCTCTTCCCCATCCCCCATCCTCTTGTGGGATCTCTCATCCCCATCTCCCTTCCTTCTGTGGGAATTCTCTTCCGAATCCCCTTCCTCCTATGGTATCTCTCTTTCCCATCCCCCTACCTCCTGTTGGATCTCTCTTCCTGATTCTGCTTCCTCCTGTGGGATCACTCTTCCCCATCCACTTCCTCCTGCTGGACATTTCCTCCCCATCCCCCGTCCTCCTGTGGCATCTCTCTTCCCCATCCCCATCCTCCTGTGGGATCTCTCTTCCACATCCCCCATCCTCCTGTGGGATCTCTCTTCCCCAGCCACCTTCCTCCTGTGGGACAATGGACAATAGACAATAGGTGCAGAAGTAGACCATTCGGCCCTTCGAGCCTGCACCGCCATTTTGAGATCATGGCTGATCATCTCCTATCAATACCCGGTTCCTGTATTGTCCCCATATCCCTTGATTACCCTATCCATTAGATACCTATCTAGCTCCTTCTTTAAAGCATCCAGAGAATTGGCCTGCACTGCTTTCCGAAGCAATGCATTCCAGGCCCCCACAACTCTCTGGAAGAAGAAGTTTTTTCCTTAACTCTGTCCTAAATGACCTACCCCTTATTCTCAAACCATGCCCTCTGGTACTGGACTCTCCCAGCATCTGGAACATATTTCCTGCCTCTATCTTGTCCAATCCCTTAATAATCTTATATGTTGCAATCAGATCCCCTCTCAATCTCCTTAATTCCAGTGTGTACAAGCCCAGTCTCTCTAACCTCTCTGCGGCAGACAGTCCAGACATCCCAGGAATTAACCTCGTGAATCTACGCTGCACTTCCTCTACAGCCAGGATGTCCTTCCTTAAACCTGGAGACCAAATCTGTACACAATACTCCAGGTGTGGTCTCACCAGGGCTTTGTACAAATGCAAGAGGATTTCCTTGCTCTTGTACTCAATTCCCTTTGTAATAAAGGCCAACATTCCATTAGCCTTCTGCACTGCCTGCTGCACTTGCTCATTCACCTTCAGTGACTGATGAACAAGGACTCCTAGATCGCTTTGTATTTCTCCCTTACCTAACTCTACACCGTTCAGATAATAATCTGCCTTACTGTTCTTACTCCCAAAGTGGATAACCTCACACTTATTCACATTAAACGTCATCTGCCAAGTATCTGCCCACTCACCCAGCCTATCCAAGTCAGCCTGAATTCTCCTAACATCCTCATCACATGTCACAATGCCACCCAGCTTAGTATCATCAGCAAATCTGCTGATGTTATTCTCAATGCCTTCATCTAAATCGTTGATGTAAATTGTAAACAGCTGTGGTTCCAATACCGAGCCCTGTGGCACCCCACTAGTCACCACCTGCCACTCTGAGAAACACTCATTCACCGTTACCCTTTGCTTTCTATCTGCCAACTAGTTTTCTATCCATGTCAATGTCTTCCCCCCGATGCCCTGAGCTTTGATTTTACCCACCAATCTCCTATGTGGGGCCTTATCAAATGCCTTCTGAAAATCGAGGTAGACTACATCCACTGGATCTCACCCGTCCAACTTCCTGGTTACATCCTCGAAAAACTCCAACAGATTAGTCAAGCATGATTTACCTTTGGTAAATCCATGCTGGTCGGCCCAATCCTATCACTGCTATCTAGATATGCCACTATTTCATCTTTAATAATGGACTCTAGCATCTTCCCCACCACTGATGTCAGGCTGACAGGTCGATACTTCTCTGTTTTCTCCCTCCCTCCTTTCTTAAAAAATGGGATAACATTAGCCATTCTCCAATCCTCAGGAACTGATCCTGAATCTAAGGAACATTGGAAAATGATTACCAATGCATCAGCAATTTCCAGGGCCACCTCCTTTAGTACCCAAGGATGCAGACCATCTGGACCTGGGGATTTGTCAGCCTTCAGTCCCATCAGTCTACTCATCACCGTTTCCTTCCTAATGTCAATCTGTTTCATTTCCTCTGTTACCCTATGTCCTTGGCCCATCCATACATCTGGGAGATTGCTTGTGTCTTCCCTAGTGAAGACAGATCTAAAGTACTCATTAAATTCTTCTGCCATTTCTCTGTTTCCCATAACTATTTCACCCAATTCATTCTTCAAGGGCCCAACATTGTTCTTAACTATCTTCTTTCTCTTCACATACCTAAAAAAGCTCTTGCTATCTTCCTTTATATTCCTGGCTAGCTTGCGTTCGTACCTCATTTTTTCTCCCCGTATTGCCTTTTTAGTTAAGTTCTGTTGTTCCTTGAAAACTTCCCAATCATCTGTCCTCCCACTCACCTTAGCTCTGTCATACTTCCTTTTTTTTAATGCTATGCAATCTCTGACTTCCTTTGTCAACCACTGTGGCCCCTTTCTCCCCTTTGAATCCTTCCTTCTCTGGGGATGAACTGATTTTGCACCTTATGCATTATTCCCAAGAATACCTGCCATTGCTGTTCCACTGTCTTTTCTGCTAGGCTATCCGTCCAGTCAACTTTGGCCAGCTCCTCCCTCATGGCTCCATAGTTTCCCCTGTTCAACTGCAACACTGACACCTCCGAGCTGCCCTTATCCTTCTCAAACTGTAGATAAAATCATATCATGTTATGGTCACTACCTCCTAATGGCTCCTTTACTTCAAGATCGCTTATCAAATCCTGTTCATTACACAAGACTAAATCCAGAATAGCCTTGTCCCTGGTCGGCTCTCGTACAAGCTGTTCCAAGAATGCATCCCGTAGGCACTCTACAAACTCCCTATCCTGGGGTCCAGCACCAAACTGTTTCTCCCAGTTCACCTGCATGGTTAAATTCCCCATCCCCCTTCCTGCTGTGGGATCTCTCTTCTTCATCCCCTTCCTCCTGTGGGATCTCTCTTCCCCTTCCTCCTTCCTCCAGAGGGATCACTCTTCCCCATCCCCCTTCCTGCTGTGGGATCTGTCTTCCCAGTCCCCCTTCCTCCTTTGGGATCACTTTTCCCCATCCGCTTTCTGCCTGTCAGATCTCTCTTCCCCATTCTCCTTCCTCCTGTCGGATCTCTCTTCCCAGTCCCCTTCCTCCTGTCAGATGTCTCTTCCACATCCCCCTTCCTCATGTGGCATCTCTCTTCCCAATCCCCCTTCCTCCTATGGGATCTCACTTACCCATCCCCCTTCCTCCTGTGGGATCTCACTTACCCATCCCCCTTCCTCCTGTGGCATTTCTCTTCCCCATCGTCCTTCATCCTGTGGGATCTCTGTCCCCCATCCCTCTTCCTCCTGTGGGATCTCTCTTCCCTATCCCCCTTTCCTCCGGAGGGATCTCTTTTACCCCATCCATTTCCACCTGTGGGATCTCTATTCCCCATCCCTCTTCCTCCTGTGGGATCTCTCTTCCCCATCCCCGTCCTCCTGTGGGATCTCTTCCCCACTCCCCTTCCTCCTGTGGGATCTCTCTTCCCCATCCCCCTTTCTACTGCATGATCTCTTTTCCCCATCTCCCTCCTCCTGTGGGATCTCTCTACCCCAGCCCCCTTCCTCCTATGGGATCTCTCTTCCCCATCCCCCGACCTCCTGTTGGATCTCTCCTCCCAAGCCCCCTTCCTCCTTTGGGATCTCCCTTCCCCATCCGCCTTGCTCCTATGGGAACTCTCTTTCTCATTCCCCTTCCTCCTGTAGGATCTCTCTTTCCTATCCCCCTTCCACCTGTGGAATTTCACCTTCCCCATCCTTCCATAACTGTAGTATCTCCCTTCCCCATCCGCCTTGCTCCTGTGGGATCTCTCCTTCCCATTCCCTTTCTCCCGTAGGATCTCTCTTTTCTATCCCCCTTCGACCTGTGGGAACTCTGTTCCCCATCCCACTTCCTCCTGTGGGATCTGTCTTCCCCATCCCACTTCCTTCTGTGGGATTTCTCTTCCCCATCCACCTTCCTCCTGTGTGATCTCTCCTTCCCATCCCCATTCCTCCCGTAGGATCACTCTTTCCTATCCCCCTTCCTCGAGTGGGATCTCTCTTCCCCATCCCCTTCCTCCTGTGGGATCTCTCTTCCCCATCCCCTTCCTCCTGTGGGATCTCTCTTCCCCATCCCCCTTCTATAGGATCTCTCTTCCCCATCACCCTTCCTCCTGTGGGATCTCTCTTCCCCATCCCCTTCCTCCTGTGGGATCTCTCTTCCCCATCCCCCTTCCTCCTGTAGGATCTCTCTTTTCCATCCCCCTTCGACCTGTGGGAACTCTGTTCTCCATCCCACTTCCTCCTGTGGGATCTCTCTTCCCCATCCCCCTTCCTCCTGTGGGATCTCTCTTCCCCATCCCCCTTCCTCCTATAGGATCTCTCTTCCCCATCCCCTTCCTCGTATAGGATCTCCTTTACCCATCCCCCTTCCTCCTATAGGATCTCTCTTCCCCATCCCTCTTCCTCCTGTTGGATCTCCCTTCACCATCCGCCTTCCTCCTGTGGGATCTCTCCTTCCCATTCCCTTTCACCCGTAGGATCTCTCTTTTCTATCCCCCTTCGACCTGTGGGAACTCTGTTCCCCATCCCACTTCTTCCTGTGGGATCTGTCTTCCCCAGCCCACTTCTTCCTGTGGGATCTGTCTTCCCCATCCCACTTCCTTCTGTGGGATTTCTCTTCCCCATCCACCTTCCTCCTGTGGGATCTCTCCTTCCCATCCCCATTCCTCCCGTAGGATCACTCTTTCCTATCCCCCTTCCACCTGTGGGAACTCTCTTCCTAATCCCCCCATAACTGTAGTATCTCTTTTCCCCATTCCATTTCCTACTGCGGGATCACTTATCAACATCCAGCTTCCTCCTGTGGGATCTCTCTTCCCCATTCACCTTCCTCCTGAGGGATCTCTTTTCGCGATCTCCTTCCTCCTGTGGGATATCTCTTCCCCATTCCTTTCTTCCTGTGGGATCTCTCTTCCCCATCTGCTTCCCCATGTAGATTTCTTTTCCCGATCTCCTTCCTCCCCTTCGATCTCCCTTCCTACTGCGGGATCTCTCTACTATAGCCACTTCCTCCTCTTGGGATCTCTCTTCCCAATCCCTCTTCCTCCTGTGGGATATCGCTTTCCCATCCTCTTCTTCCTGTAGGATCTCTCTTCCCCATCCCCCTTCCTCCTGTGGGACAATGGACAATAGACAATAGGTGCAGAAGTAGACCATTCGGCCCTTCGAGCCTGCACCGCCATTTTGAGATCATGGCTGATCATCTCCTATCAATACCCGGTTCCTGCATTGTCCCCATATCTCTTGATTCCCCTATCCATAAGATACCTATCTAGCTCCTTCTTGAAAGCATCCAGAGAATTGGCCTCCACTACTTCCGAGGCAGTGCATTCCAGAACCCCACAACTCTCTGGGAGAAGTTTTTCCTTAACTCTGTCCTAAATGACCTACCCCTTATTCTCAAACCATGCCCTCTGGTACTGGACTCTCCCAGCATCTGGAACATATTTCCTGCCTCTATCTTGTCCAATCCCTTAATAATCTTATATGTTTCAATCAGATCCCCTCTCAATCTCCTTAATTCCAGTGTGTACAAGCCCAGTCTCTCTAACCTCTCTGCGGCAGACAGTCCAGACATCCCAGGAATCAACCTCGTGAATCTACGCTGCACTTCCTCTACAGCCAGGATGTCCTTCCTTAACCCTGGAGACCAAATCTGTACACAATACTCCAGGTGTGGTCTTACCAGGGCTCTGTACAAATGCAAGAGGATTTCCTTCCTCTTGTACTCAATTCCCTTTGTAATAAAGGCGAACATTACATTAGCCTTCTTCACTGCCTGCTGCACTTGCTCATTCACCTTCAGTGACTGATGAACAAGGACTCCTAGATCTCTTTGTATTTCTCCCTTACCTAACTCTACACCGTTCAGATAATAATCTGCCTTCCTGTTCTTACTCCCAAAGTGGATAACCTCACACTTATTCACATTAAACGTCATCTGCCAAGTATCTGCCCACTCACCCAGCCTATCCAAGTCACCCTGAATTCTCCTAACATCCTCATCACATGTCACAATGCCACCCAGCTTAGTATCATCAGCAAATTTGCTGATGTTATTCTCAATGCCTTCATCTAAATCGTTGATGTAAATTGTAAACAGCTGTGGTCCCAATACCGAGCCCTGTGGCACCCCACTAGTCACCACCTGCCATTCTGAGAAACACTCATTCACCGTTACCCTTTGCTTTCTATCTGCCAACTAGTTTTCTATCCATGTCAATGTCTTCCCCCCGATGCCCTGAGCTTTGATTTTACCCACCAATCTCCTATGTGGGGCCTTATCAAATGCCTTCTGAAAATCGAGGTAGACTACATCCACTGGATCTCACCCGTCCAACTTCCTGGTTACATCCTCGAAAAACTCCAACAGATTAGTCAAGCATGATTTACCCTTGGTAAATCCATGCTGGTCGGCCCAATCCTATCACTGCTATCTAGATATGCCACTATTTCATCTTTAATAATGGACTCTAGCATCTTCCCCACCACTGATGTCAGGCTGACAGGTCGATACTTCTCTGTTTTCTCCCTCCCTCCTTTCTTAAAAAATGGGATAACATTAGCCATTCTCCAATCCTCAGGAACTGATCCTGAATCTAAGGAACATTGGAAAATGATTACCAATGCATCAGCAATTTCCAGGGCCACCTCCTTTAGTACCCAAGGATGCAGACCATCTGGACCTGGGGATTTGTCAGCCTTCAGTCCCATCAGTCTACTCATCACCGTTTCCTTCCTAATGTCAATCTGTTTCATTTCCTCTGTTACCCTATGTCCTTGGCCCATCCATACATCTGGGAGATTGCTTGTGTCTTCCCTAGTGAAGACAGATCTAAAGTACTCATTAAATTCTTCTGCCATTTCTCTGTTTCCCATAACTATTTCACCCAATTCATTCTTCAAGGGCCCAACATTGTTCTTAACTATCTTCTTTCTCTTCACATACCTAAAAAAGCTCTTGCTATCTTCCTTTATATTCCTGGCTAGCTTGCGTTCGTACCTCATTTTTTCTCCCCGTATTGCCTTTTTAGTTAAGTTCTGTTGTTCCTTGAAAACTTCCCAATCATCTGTCCTCCCACTCACCTTAGCTCTGTCATACTTCCTTTTTTTTAATGCTATGCAATCTCTGACTTCCTTTGTCAACCACTGTGGCCCCTTTCTCCCCTTTGAATCCTTCCTTCTCTGGGGATGAACTGATTTTGCACCTTATGCATTATTCCCAAGAATACCTGCCATTGCTGTTCCACTGTCTTTTCTGCTAGGCTATCCGTCCAGTCAACTTTGGCCAGCTCCTCCCTCATGGCTCCATAGTTTCCCCTGTTCAACTGCAACACTGACACCTCCGAGCTGCCCTTATCCTTCTCAAACTGTAGATAAAATCATATCATGTTATGGTCACTACCTCCTAATGGCTCCTTTACTTCAAGATCGCTTATCAAATCCTGTTCATTACACAAGACTAAATCCAGAATAGCCTTGTCCCTGGTCGGCTCTCGTACAAGCTGCTCCAAGAATGCATCCCGTAGGCACTCTACAAACTCCCTATCCTGGGGTCCAGCACCAAACTGTTTCTCCCAGTTCACCTGCATGGTTAAATTCCCCATCCCCCTTCCTGCTGTGGGATCTCTCTTCTTCATCCCCTTCCTCCTGTGGGATCTCTCTTCCCCTTCCTCCTTCCTCCAGAGGGATCACTCTTCCCCATCCCCCTTCCTGCTGTGGGATCTGTCTTCCCAGTCCCCCTTCCTCCTTTGGGATCACTTTTCCCCATCCGCTTTCTGCCTGTCAGATCTCTCTTCCCCATTCTCCTTCCTCCTGTCGGATCTCTCTTCCCAGTCCCCTTCCTCCTGTCAGATGTCTCTTCCACATCCCCCTTCCTCATGTGGCATCTCTCTTCCCAATCCCCCTTCCTCCTATGGGATCTCACTTACCCATCCCCCTTCCTCCTGTGGGATCTCACTTACCCATCCCCCTTCCTCCTGTGGCATTTCTCATCCCCATCGTCCTTCATCCTGTGGGATCTCTGTCCCCCATCCCTCTTCCTCCTGTGGGATCTCTCTTCCCTATCCCCCTTTCCTCCGGAGGGATCTCTTTTTCCCCATCCATTTCCACCTGTGGGATCTCTATTCCCCATCCCTCTTCCTCCTGTGGGATCTCTCTTCCCCATCCCCGTCCTCCTGTGGGATCTCTTCCCCACTCCCCTTCCTCCTGTGGGATCTCTCTTCCCCATCCCCCTTTCTACTGCATGATCTCTTTTCCCCATCTCCCTCCTCCTGTGGGATCTCTCTACCCCAGCCCCCTTCCTCCTATGGGATCTCTCTTCCCCATCCCCCGACCTGTTGGATCTCTCCTCCCAAGCCCCCTTCCTCCTTTGGGATCTCCCTTCCCCATCCGCCTTGCTCCTATGGGAACTCTCTTTCTCATTCCCCTTCCTCCTGTAGGATCTCTCTTTCCTATCCCCCTTCCACCTGTGGAATTTCACCTTCCCCATCCTTCCATAACTGTAGTATCTCCCTTCCCCATCCGCCTTGCTCCTGTGGGATCTCTCCTTCCCATTCCCTTTCTCCCGTAGGATCTCTCTTTTCTATCCCCCTTCGACCTGTGGGAACTCTGTTCCCCATCCCACTTCCTCCTGTGGGATCTGTCTTCCCCATCCCACTTCCTTCTGTGGGATTTCTCTTCCCCATCCACCTTCCTCCTGTGTGATCTCTCCTTCCCATCCCCATTCCTCCCGTAGGATCACTCTTTCCTATCCCCCTTCCTCGAGTGGGATCTCTCTTCCCCATCCCCTTCCTCCTGTGGGATCTCTCTTCCCCATCCCCTTCCTCCTGTGGGATCTCTCTTCCCCATCCCCCTTCCTCCTATAGGATCTCTCTTCCCCATCCCCCTTCCTCCTGTGGGATCTCTCTTCCCCATCCCCTTCCTCCTGTGGGATCTCTCTTCCCCATCCCCCTTCCTCCTGTAGGATCTCTCTTTTCCATCCCCCTTCGACCTGTGGGAACTCTGTTCCCCATCCCACTTCCTCCTGTGGGATCTCTCTTCCCCATCCCCCTTCCTCCTGTGGGATCTCTCTTCCCCATCCCCCTTCCTCCTATAGGATCTCTCTTCCCCATCCCCTTCCTCGTGTAGGATCTCCTTTACCCATCCCCCTTCCTCCTATAGGATCTCTCTTCCCCATCCCTCTTCCTCCTGTTGGATCTCCCTTCACCATCCGCCTTCCTCCTGTGGGATCTCTCCTTCCCATTCCCTTTCTCCCGTAGGATCTCTCTTTTCTATCCCCCTTCGACCTGTGGGAACTCTGTTCCCCATCCCACTTCTTCCTGTGGGATCTGTCTTCCCCAGCCCACTTCTTCCTGTGGGATCTGTCTTCCCCATCCCACTTCCTTCTGTGGGATTTCTCTTCCCCATCCACATTCCTCCTGTGGGATCTCTCCTTCCCATCCCCATTCCTCCCGTAGGATCACTCTTTCCTATCCCCCTTCCACCTGTGGGAACTCTCTTCCTAATCCCCCCATAACTGTAGTATCTCTTTTCCCCATTCCATTTCCTACTGCGGGATCACTTATCAACATCCAGCTTCCTCCTGTGGGATCTCTCTTCCCCATTCACCTTCCTCCTGAGGGATCTCTTTTCGCGATCTCCTTCCTCCTGTGGGATATCTCTTCCCCATTCCTTTCTTCCTGTGGGATCTCTCTTCCCCATCTGCTTCCCCATGTAGATTTCTTTTCCCGATCTCCTTCCTCCCCTTCGATCTCCCTTCCTACTGCGGGATCTCTCTACTATAGCCACTTCCTCCTCTTGGGATCTCTCTTCCCAATCCCTCTTCCTCCTGTGGGATATCGCTTTCCCATCCTCTTCTTCCTGTAGGATCTCTCTTCCCCATCCCCCTTCCTCCTGTAGGATCTCTCTTCCCCATCCCCCTTCCTCCTGTGGGATCTCTCTTTCCCATCCCCTTCCTCCTGTAGGATCTCTCTTCCCCATCCCCCTTCCTCCTGTGGGATCTCTCTTCCCCATCCCCCTTCCTCCTGTGGGATCTCTCTTCCCCATATCCCTTCCTTCTGTGGGAATTCTCTTCCGAATCCCCTTCCTCTGTGGTATCTCTCTTTCCCATCCCCCTACCACCTGTTGGATCTCTCTTCCTGATTCTGCTTCCTCCTGTGGGATCTCTCTTCCACATCCCCCATCCTCCTGTGGGATCTCTCTTCCCCAGCCCCCTTCCTCCTGTGGGACAATGGACAATAGACAATAGGTGCAGAAGTAGACCATTCGGCCCTTCGAGCCTGCACCGCCATTTTGAGATCATGGCTGATCATCTCCTATCAATACCCGGTTCCTGCATTGTCCCCATATCTCTTGATTCCCCTATCCATAAGATACCTATCTAGCTCCTTCTTGAAAGCATCCAGAGAATTGGCCTCCACTACTTCCGAGGCAGTGCATTCCAGAACCCCACAACTCTCTGGGAGAAGTTTTTCCTTAACTCTGTCCTAAATGACCTACCCCTTATTCTCAAACCATGCCCTCTGGTACTGGACTCTCCCAGCATCTGGAACATATTTCCTGCCTCTATCTTGTCCAATCCCTTAATAATCTTATATGTTTCAATCAGATCCCCTCTCAATCTCCTTAATTCCAGTGTGTACAAGCCCAGTCTCTCTAACCTCTCTGCGGCAGACAGTCCAGACATCCCAGGAATCAACCTCGTGAATCTACGCTGCACTTCCTCTACAGCCAGGATGTCCTTCCTTAACCCTGGAGACCAAATCTGTACACAATACTCCAGGTGTGGTCTTACCAGGGCTCTGTACAAATGCAAGAGGATTTCCTTCCTCTTGTACTCAATTCCCTTTGTAATAAAGGCCAACATTCCATTAGCCTTCTGCACTGCCTGCTGCACTTGCTCATTCACCTTCAGTGACTGATGAACAAGGACTCCTAGATCGCTTTGTATTTCTCCCTTACCTAACTCTACACCGTTCAGATAATAATCTGCCTTACTGTTCTTACTCCCAAAGTGGATAACCTCACACTTATTCACATTAAACGTCATCTGCCAAGTATCTGCCCACTCACCCAGCCTATCCAAGTCAGCCTGAATTCTCCTAACATCCTCATCACATGTCACAATGCCACCCAGCTTAGTATCATCAGCAAATCTGCTGATGTTATTCTCAATGCCTTCATCTAAATCGTTGATGTAAATTGTAAACAGCTGTGGTCCCAATACCGAGCCCTGTGGCACCCCACTAGTCACCACCTGCCACTCTGAGAAACACTCATTCACCGTTACCCTTTGCTTTCTATCTGCCAACTAGTTTTCTATCCATGTCAATGTCTTCCCCCCGATGCCCTGAGCTTTGATTTTACCCACCAATCTCCTATGTGGGGCCTTATCAAATGCCTTCTGAAAATCGAGGTAGACTACATCCACTGGATCTCACCCGTCCAACTTCCTGGTTACATCCTCGAAAAACTCCAACAGATTAGTCAAGCATGATTTACCCTTGGTAAATCCATGCTGGTCGGCCCAATCCTATCACTGCTATCTAGATATGCCACTATTTCATCTTTAATAATGGACTCTAGCATCTTCCCCACCACTGATGTCAGGCTGACAGGTCGATACTTCTCTGTTTTCTCCCTCCCTCCTTTCTTAAAAAATGGGATAACATTAGCCATTCTCCAATCCTCAGGAACTGATCCTGAATCTAAGGAACATTGGAAAATGATTACCAATGCATCAGCAATTTCCAGGGCCACCTCCTTTAGTACCCAAGGATGCAGACCATCTGGACCTGGGGATTTGTCAGCCTTCAGTCCCATCAGTCTACTCATCACCGTTTCCTTCCTAATGTCAATCTGTTTCATTTCCTCTGTTACCCTATGTCCTTGGCCCATCCATACATCTGGGAGATTGCTTGTGTCTTCCCTAGTGAAGACAGATCTAAAGTACTCATTAAATTCTTCTGCCATTTCTCTGTTTCCCATAACTATTTCACCCAATTCATTCTTCAAGGGCCCAACATTGTTCTTAACTATCTTCTTTCTCTTCACATACCTAAAAAAGCTCTTGCTATCTTCCTTTATATTCCTGGCTAGCTTGCGTTTGTACCTCATTTTTTCTCCCCGTATTGCCTTTTTAGTTAAGTTCTGTTGTTCCTTGAAAACTTCCCAATCATCTGTCCTCCCACTCACCTTAGCTCTGTCATACTTCCTTTTTTTTAATGCTATGCAATCTCTGACTTCCTTTGTCAACCACTGTGGCCCCTTTCTCCCCTTTGAATCCTTCCTTCTCTGGGGATGAACTGATTTTGCACCTTATGCATTATTCCCAAGAATACCTGCCATTGCTGTTCCACTGTCTTTTCTGCTAGGCTATCCGTCCAGTCAACTTTGGCCAGCTCCTCCCTCATGGCTCCATAGTTTCCCCTGTTCAACTGCAACACTGACACCTCCGAGCTGCCCTTATCCTTCTCAAACTGCAGATAAAATCATATCATGTTATGGTCACTACCTCCTAATGCTTCTTTACTTCAAGATCGCTTATCAAATCCTGTTCATTACACAAGACTAAATCCAGAATAGCCTTGTCCCTGGTCGGCTCTCGTACAAGCTGTTCCAAGAATGCATCCCGTAGGCACTCTACAAACTCCCTATCCTGGGGTCCAGCACCAAACTGTTTCTCCCAGTTCACCTGCATGGTTAAATTCCCCATCCCCCTTCCTCCTGTGGGATCTCTCCTCCCCTTCCTCCTTCCTCCAGAGGGATCACTCTTCCCCATCCCCCTTCCTGCTGTGGGATCTGTCTTCCCAGTCCCCCTTCCTCCTTTGGGATCACTTTTCCCCATCCGCTTTCTGCCTGTCAGATCTCTCTTCCCCATTCTCCTTCCTCCTGTCGGATCTCTCTTCCCAGTCCCCTTCCTCCTGTCAGATGTCTCTTCCACATCCCCCTTCCTCCTGTGGGATCTCTCTTCCCCATTGCCTTCATCCTGTGGCATCTCTCTTCCCCATCCCCCTTCCTCCTATGGGATCTCACTTACCCATCCCCCTTCCTCTTGTGGGATCTCACTTACCCATCCCCCTTCCTCCTGTGGCATTTCTCTTCCCCATCGTCCTTCATCCTGTGGGATCTCTGTCCCCCATCCCTCTTCCTCCTGTGGGATCTCTCTTCCCTATCCCCCTTTCCTCCGGAGGGATCTCTTTTTCCCCATCCATTTCCACCTGTGGGATCTCTCTTCCCCATCCCCGTCCTCCTGTGGGATCTCTTCCCCACTCCCCTTCCTCCTGTGGGATCTCTCTTCCCCATCCCCCTTTCTACTGCATGATCTCTTTTCCCCATCTCCCTCCTCCTGTGGGATCTCTCTACCCCAGCCCCCTTCCTCCTATGGGATCTCTCTTCCCCATCCCCCGACCTCCTGTTGGATCTCTCCTCCCAAGCCCCCTTCCTCCTTTGGGATCTCCCTTGCTCCTATGGGAACTCTCTTTCTCATTCCCCTTCCTCCTGTAGGATCTCTCTTTCCTATCCCCCTTCCACCTGTGGTATTTCTCCTTCCCCATCCTTCCATAACTGTAGTATCTCCCTTCCCCATCCGCCTTGCTCCTGTGGGATCTCTCCTTCCCATTCCCTTTCTCCCGTAGGATCCCTCTTTTCTATCCCCCTTCGACCTGTGGGAACTCTGTTCCCCATCCCCTTCCTCCTGTGGGATCTCTCTTCCCCATCCCACTTCCTTCTGTGGGATTTCTCTTCCCCATCCACCTTCCTCCTGTGTGATCTCTCCTTCCCATCCCCATTCCTCCCGTAGGATCACTCTTTCCTATCCCCCTTCCTCGAGTGGGATCTCTCTTCCCCATCCCCTTCCTCCTGTGGGATCTCTCTTCCCCATCCCCTTCCTCCTGTGGGATCTCTCTTCCCCATCCCCCTTCCTCCTATAGGATCTCTCTTCCCCATCCCCTTCCTCCTGTGGGATCTCTCTTCCCCATTCCCTTCCTCCTGTGGGATCTCTCTTCCCCATCCCCCTTCCTCCTGTAGGATCTCTCTTTTCCATCCCCCTTCGACCTGTGGGAACTCTGTTCCCCATCCCACTTCCTCCTGTGGGATCTCTCTTCCCCATCCCCCTTCCTCCTGTGGGATCTCTCTTCCCCATCCCCCTTCCTCCTATAGGATCTCTTCCCCATCCCCTTCCTCGTGTAGGATCTCCTTTACCCATCCCCCTTCCTCCTATAGGATCTCTCTTCCCCATCCCTCTTCCTCCTGTTGGATCTCCCTTCACCATCCGCCTTCCTCCTGTGGGATCTCTCCTTCCCATTCCCTTTCTCCCGTAGGATCTCTCTTTTCTATCCCCCTTCGACCTGTGGGAACTCTGTTCCCCATCCCACTTCTTCCTGTGGGATCTGTCTTCCCCAGCCCACTTCTTCCTGTGGGATCTGTCTTCCCCATCCCACTTCCTTCTGTGGGATTTCTCTTCCCCATCCACCTTCCTCCTGTGGGATCTCTCCTTCCCATCCCCATTCCTCCCGTAGGATCACTCTTTCCTATCCCCCTTCCACCTGTGGGAACTCTCTTCCTAATCCCCCCATAACTGTAGTATCTCTTTTCCCCATTCCATTTCCTACTGCGGGATCACTTATCAACATCCAGCTTCCTCCTGTGGGATCTCTCTTCCCCATTCACCTTCCTCCTGAGGGATCTCTTTTCGCGATCTCCTTCCTCCTGTGGGATATCTCTTCCCCATTCCTTTCTTCCTGTGGGATCTCTCTTCCCCATCTGCTTCCCCATGTAGATTTCTTTTCCCGATCTCCTTCCTCCCCTTCGATCTCCCTTCCTACTGCGGGATCTCTCTACTATAGCCACTTCCTCCTCTTGGGATCTCTCTTCCCAATCCCTCTTCCTCCTGTGGGATATCGCTTTCCCATCCTCTTCTTCCTGTAGGATCTCTCTTCCCCATCCCCCTTCCTCCTGTAGGATCTCTCTTCCCCATCCCCCTTCCTCCTGTGGGATCTCTCTTTCCCATCCCCTTCCTCCTGTAGGATCTCTCTTCCCCATCCCCCTTCCTCCTGTGGGATCTCTCTTCCCCATCCCCCTTCCTCCTGTGGGATCTCTCTTCCCCATATCCCTTCCTTCTGTGGGAATTCTCTTCCGAATCCCCTTCCTCTGTGGTATCTCTCTTTCCCATCCCCCTACCACCTGTTGGATCTCTCTTCCTGATTCTGCTTCCTCCTGTGGGATCTCTCTTCCACATCCCCCATCCTCCTGTGGGATCTCTCTTCCCCAGCCCCCTTCCTCCTGTGGGACAATGGACAATAGACAATAGGTGCAGAAGTAGACCATTCGGCCCTTCGAGCCTGCACCGCCATTTTGAGATCATGGCTGATCATCTCCTATCAATACCCGGTTCCTGCATTGTCCCCATATCTCTTGATTCCCCTATCCATAAGATACCTATCTAGCTCCTTCTTGAAAGCATCCAGAGAATTGGCCTCCACTACTTCCGAGGCAGTGCATTCCAGAACCCCACAACTCTCTGGGAGAAGTTTTTCCTTAACTCTGTCCTAAATGACCTACCCCTTATTCTCAAACCATGCCCTCTGGTACTGGACTCTCCCAGCATCTGGAACATATTTCCTGCCTCTATCTTGTCCAATCCCTTAATAATCTTATATGTTTCAATCAGATCCCCTCTCAATCTCCTTAATTCCAGTGTGTACAAGCCCAGTCTCTCTAACCTCTCTGCGGCAGACAGTCCAGACATCCCAGGAATCAACCTCGTGAATCTACGCTGCACTTCCTCTACAGCCAGGATGTCCTTCCTTAACCCTGGAGACCAAATCTGTACACAATACTCCAGGTGTGGTCTTACCAGGGCTCTGTACAAATGCAAGAGGATTTCCTTCCTCTTGTACTCAATTCCCTTTGTAATAAAGGCGAACATTACATTAGCCTTCTTCACTGCCTGCTGCACTTGCTCATTCACCTTCAGTGACTGATGAACAAGGACTCCTAGATCTCTTTGTATTTCTCCCTTACCTAACTCTACACCGTTCAGATAATAATCTGCCTTCCTGTTCTTACTCCCAAAGTGGATAACCTCACACTTATTCACATTAAACGTCATCTGCCAAGTATCTGCCCACTCACCCAGCCTATCCAAGTCACCCTGAATTCTCCTAACATCCTCATCACATGTCACAATGCCACCCAGCTTAGTATCATCAGCAAATTTGCTGATGTTATTCTCAATGCCTTCATCTAAATCGTTGATGTAAATTGTAAACAGCTGTGGTCCCAATACCGAGCCCTGTGGCACCCCACTAGTCACCACCTGCCATTCTGAGAAACACTCATTCACCGTTACCCTTTGCTTTCTATCTGCCAACTAGTTTTCTATCCATGTCAATGTCTTCCCCCCGATGCCCTGAGCTTTGATTTTACCCACCAATCTCCTATGTGGGGCCTTATCAAATGCCTTCTGAAAATCGAGGTAGACTACATCCACTGGATCTCACCCGTCCAACTTCCTGGTTACATCCTCGAAAAACTCCAACAGATTAGTCAAGCATGATTTACCTTTGGTAAATCCATGCTGGTCGGCCCAATCCTATCACTGCTATCTAGATATGCCACTATTTCATCTTTAATAATGGACTCTAGCATCTTCCCCACCACTGATGTCAGGCTGACAGGTCGATACTTCTCTGTTTTCTCCCTCCCTCCTTTCTTAAAAAATGGGATAACATTAGCCATTCTCCAATCCTCAGGAACTGATCCTGAATCTAAGGAACATTGGAAAATGATTACCAATGCATCAGCAATTTCCAGGGCCACCTCCTTTAGTACCCAAGGATGCAGACCATCTGGACCTGGGGATTTGTCAGCCTTCAGTCCCATCAGTCTACTCATCACCGTTTCCTTCCTAATGTCAATCTGTTTCATTTCCTCTGTTACCCTATGTCCTTGGCCCATCCATACATCTGGGAGATTGCTTGTGTCTTCCCTAGTGAAGACAGATCTAAAGTACTCATTAAATTCTTCTGCCATTTCTCTGTTTCCCATAACTATTTCACCCAATTCATTCTTCAAGGGCCCAACATTGTTCTTAACTATCTTCTTTCTCTTCACATACCTAAAAAAGCTCTTGCTATCTTCCTTTATATTCCTGGCTAGCTTGCGTTCGTACCTCATTTTTTCTCCCCGTATTGCCTTTTTAGTTAAGTTCTGTTGTTCCTTGAAAACTTCCCAATCATCTGTCCTCCCACTCACCTTAGCTCTGTCATACTTCCTTTTTTTTAATGCTATGCAATCTCTGACTTCCTTTGTCAACCACTGTGGCCCCTTTCTCCCCTTTGAATCCTTCCTTCTCTGGGGATGAACTGATTTTGCACCTTATGCATTATTCCCAAGAATACCTGCCATTGCTGTTCCACTGTCTTTTCTGCTAGGCTATCCGTCCAGTCAACTTTGGCCAGCTCCTCCCTCATGGCTCCATAGTTTCCCCTGTTCAACTGCAACACTGACACCTCCGAGCTGCCCTTATCCTTCTCAAACTGTAGATAAAATCATATCATGTTATGGTCACTACCTCCTAATGGCTCCTTTACTTCAAGATCGCTTATCAAATCCTGTTCATTACACAAGACTAAATCCAGAATAGCCTTGTCCCTGGTCGGCTCTCGTACAAGCTGTTCCAAGAATGCATCCCGTAGGCACTCTACAAACTCCCTATCCTGGGGTCCAGCACCAAACTGTTTCTCCCAGTTCACCTGCATGGTTAAATTCCCCATCCCCCTTCCTGCTGTGGGATCTCTCTTCTTCATCCCCTTCCTCCTGTGGGATCTCTCTTCCCCTTCCTCCTTCCTCCAGAGGGATCACTCTTCCCCATCCCCCTTCCTGCTGTGGGATCTGTCTTCCCAGTCCCCCTTCCTCCTTTGGGATCACTTTTCCCCATCCGCTTTCTGCCTGTCAGATCTCTCTTCCCCATTCTCCTTCCTCCTGTCGGATCTCTCTTCCCAGTCCCCTTCCTCCTGTCAGATGTCTCTTCCACATCCCCCTTCCTCATGTGGCATCTCTCTTCCCAATCCCCCTTCCTCCTATGGGATCTCACTTACCCATCCCCCTTCCTCCTGTGGGATCTCACTTACCCATCCCCCTTCCTCCTGTGGCATTTCTCTTCCCCATCGTCCTTCATCCTGTGGGATCTCTGTCCCCCATCCCTCTTCCTCCTGTGGGATCTCTCTTCCCTATCCCCCTTTCCTCCGGAGGGATCTCTTTTACCCCATCCATTTCCACCTGTGGGATCTCTATTCCCCATCCCTCTTCCTCCTGTGGGATCTCTCTTCCCCATCCCCGTCCTCCTGTGGGATCTCTTCCCCACTCCCCTTCCTCCTGTGGGATCTCTCTTCCCCATCCCCCTTTCTACTGCATGATCTCTTTTCCCCATCTCCCTCCTCCTGTGGGATCTCTCTACCCCAGCCCCCTTCCTCCTATGGGATCTCTCTTCCCCATCCCCCGACCTCCTGTTGGATCTCTCCTCCCAAGCCCCCTTCCTCCTTTGGGATCTCCCTTCCCCATCCGCCTTGCTCCTATGGGAACTCTCTTTCTCATTCCCCTTCCTCCTGTAGGATCTCTCTTTCCTATCCCCCTTCCACCTGTGGAATTTCACCTTCCCCATCCTTCCATAACTGTAGTATCTCCCTTCCCCATCCGCCTTGCTCCTGTGGGATCTCTCCTTCCCATTCCCTTTCTCCCGTAGGATCTCTCTTTTCTATCCCCCTTCGACCTGTGGGAACTCTGTTCCCCATCCCACTTCCTCCTGTGGGATCTGTCTTCCCCATCCCACTTCCTTCTGTGGGATTTCTCTTCCCCATCCACCTTCCTCCTGTGTGATCTCTCCTTCCCATCCCCATTCCTCCCGTAGGATCACTCTTTCCTATCCCCCTTCCTCGAGTGGGATCTCTCTTCCCCATCCCCTTCCTCCTGTGGGATCTCTCTTCCCCATCCCCTTCCTCCTGTGGGATCTCTCTTCCCCATCCCCCTTCTATAGGATCTCTCTTCCCCATCACCCTTCCTCCTGTGGGATCTCTCTTCCCCATCCCCTTCCTCCTGTGGGATCTCTCTTCCCCATCCCCCTTCCTCCTGTAGGATCTCTCTTTTCCATCCCCCTTCGACCTGTGGGAACTCTGTTCTCCATCCCACTTCCTCCTGTGGGATCTCTCTTCCCCATCCCCCTTCCTCCTGTGGGATCTCTCTTCCCCATCCCCCTTCCTCCTATAGGATCTCTCTTCCCCATCCCCTTCCTCGTATAGGATCTCCTTTACCCATCCCCCTTCCTCCTATAGGATCTCTCTTCCCCATCCCTCTTCCTCCTGTTGGATCTCCCTTCACCATCCGCCTTCCTCCTGTGGGATCTCTCCTTCCCATTCCCTTTCACCCGTAGGATCTCTCTTTTCTATCCCCCTTCGACCTGTGGGAACTCTGTTCCCCATCCCACTTCTTCCTGTGGGATCTGTCTTCCCCAGCCCACTTCTTCCTGTGGGATCTGTCTTCCCCATCCCACTTCCTTCTGTGGGATTTCTCTTCCCCATCCACCTTCCTCCTGTGGGATCTCTCCTTCCCATCCCCATTCCTCCCGTAGGATCACTCTTTCCTATCCCCCTTCCACCTGTGGGAACTCTCTTCCTAATCCCCCCATAACTGTAGTATCTCTTTTCCCCATTCCATTTCCTACTGCGGGATCACTTATCAACATCCAGCTTCCTCCTGTGGGATCTCTCTTCCCCATTCACCTTCCTCCTGAGGGATCTCTTTTCGCGATCTCCTTCCTCCTGTGGGATATCTCTTCCCCATTCCTTTCTTCCTGTGGGATCTCTCTTCCCCATCTGCTTCCCCATGTAGATTTCTTTTCCCGATCTCCTTCCTCCCCTTCGATCTCCCTTCCTACTGCGGGATCTCTCTACTATAGCCACTTCCTCCTCTTGGGATCTCTCTTCCCAATCCCTCTTCCTCCTGTGGGATATCGCTTTCCCATCCTCTTCTTCCTGTAGGATCTCTCTTCCCCATCCCCCTTCCTCCTGTAGGATCTCTCTTCCCCATCCCCCTTCCTCCTGTGGGATCTCTCTTCCCCATCCCCCATCCTCCTGTGGGATCTCTCTTCCCCAGCCCCCTTCCTCCTGTGGGACAATGGACAATAGACAATAGGTGCAGAAGTAGACCATTCGGCCCTTCGAGCCTGCACCGCCATTTTGAGATCATGGCTGATCATCTCCTATCAATACCCGGTTCCTGCATTGTCCCCATATCTCTTGATTCCCCTATCCATAAGATACCTATCTAGCTCCTTCTTGAAAGCATCCAGAGAATTGGCCTCCACTACTTCCGAGGCAGTGCATTCCAGAACCCCACAACTCTCTGGGAGAAGTTTTTCCTTAACTCTGTCCTAAATGACCTACCCCTTATTCTCAAACCATGCCCTCTGGTACTGGACTCTCCCAGCATCTGGAACATATTTCCTGCCTCTATCTTGTCCAATCCCTTAATAATCTTATATGTTTCAATCAGATCCCCTCTCAATCTCCTTAATTCCAGTGTGTACAAGCCCAGTCTCTCTAACCTCTCTGCGGCAGACAGTCCAGACATCCCAGGAATCAACCTCGTGAATCTACGCTGCACTTCCTCTACAGCCAGGATGTCCTTCCTTAACCCTGGAGACCAAATCTGTACACAATACTCCAGGTGTGGTCTTACCAGGGCTCTGTACAAATGCAAGAGGATTTCCTTCCTCTTGTACTCAATTCCCTTTGTAATAAAGGCGAACATTACATTAGCCTTCTTCACTGCCTGCTGCACTTGCTCATTCACCTTCAGTGACTGATGAACAAGGACTCCTAGATCTCTTTGTATTTCTCCCTTACCTAACTCTACACCGTTCAGATAATAATCTGCCTTCCTGTTCTTACTCCCAAAGTGGATAACCTCACACTTATTCACATTAAACGTCATCTGCCAAGTATCTGCCCACTCACCCAGCCTATCCAAGTCACCCTGAATTCTCCTAACATCCTCATCACATGTCACAATGCCACCCAGCTTAGTATCATCAGCAAATTTGCTGATGTTATTCTCAATGCCTTCATCTAAATCGTTGATGTAAATTGTAAACAGCTGTGGTCCCAATACCGAGCCCTGTGGCACCCCACTAGTCACCACCTGCCATTCTGAGAAACACTCATTCACCGTTACCCTTTGCTTTCTATCTGCCAACTAGTTTTCTATCCATGTCAATGTCTTCCCCCCGATGCCCTGAGCTTTGATTTTACCCACCAATCTCCTATGTGGGGCCTTATCAAATGCCTTCTGAAAATCGAGGTAGACTACATCCACTGGATCTCACCCGTCCAACTTCCTGGTTACATCCTCGAAAAACTCCAACAGATTAGTCAAGCATGATTTACCCTTGGTAAATCCATGCTGGTCGGCCCAATCCTATCACTGCTATCTAGATATGCCACTATTTCATCTTTAATAATGGACTCTAGCATCTTCCCCACCACTGATGTCAGGCTGACAGGTCGATACTTCTCTGTTTTCTCCCTCCCTCCTTTCTTAAAAAATGGGATAACATTAGCCATTCTCCAATCCTCAGGAACTGATCCTGAATCTAAGGAACATTGGAAAATGATTACCAATGCATCAGCAATTTCCAGGGCCACCTCCTTTAGTACCCAAGGATGCAGACCATCTGGACCTGGGGATTTGTCAGCCTTCAGTCCCATCAGTCTACTCATCACCGTTTCCTTCCTAATGTCAATCTGTTTCATTTCCTCTGTTACCCTATGTCCTTGGCCCATCCATACATCTGGGAGATTGCTTGTGTCTTCCCTAGTGAAGACAGATCTAAAGTACTCATTAAATTCTTCTGCCATTTCTCTGTTTCCCATAACTATTTCACCCAATTCATTCTTCAAGGGCCCAACATTGTTCTTAACTATCTTCTTTCTCTTCACATACCTAAAAAAGCTCTTGCTATCTTCCTTTATATTCCTGGCTAGCTTGCGTTCGTACCTCATTTTTTCTCCCCGTATTGCCTTTTTAGTTAAGTTCTGTTGTTCCTTGAAAACTTCCCAATCATCTGTCCTCCCACTCACCTTAGCTCTGTCATACTTCCTTTTTTTTAATGCTATGCAATCTCTGACTTCCTTTGTCAACCACTGTGGCCCCTTTCTCCCCTTTGAATCCTTCCTTCTCTGGGGATGAACTGATTTTGCACCTTATGCATTATTCCCAAGAATACCTGCCATTGCTGTTCCACTGTCTTTTCTGCTAGGCTATCCGTCCAGTCAACTTTGGCCAGCTCCTCCCTCATGGCTCCATAGTTTCCCCTGTTCAACTGCAACACTGACACCTCCGAGCTGCCCTTATCCTTCTCAAACTGTAGATAAAATCATATCATGTTATGGTCACTACCTCCTAATGGCTCCTTTACTTCAAGATCGCTTATCAAATCCTGTTCATTACACAAGACTAAATCCAGAATAGCCTTGTCCCTGGTCGGCTCTCGTACAAGCTGTTCCAAGAATGCATCCCGTAGGCACTCTACAAACTCCCTATCCTGGGGTCCAGCACCAAACTGTTTCTCCCAGTTCACCTGCATGGTTAAATTCCCCATCCCCCTTCCTGCTGTGGGATCTCTCTTCTTCATCCCCTTCCTCCTGTGGGATCTCTCTTCCCCTTCCTCCTTCCTCCAGAGGGATCACTCTTCCCCATCCCCCTTCCTGCTGTGGGATCTGTCTTCCCAGTCCCCCTTCCTCCTTTGGGATCACTTTTCCCCATCCGCTTTCTGCCTGTCAGATCTCTCTTCCCCATTCTCCTTCCTCCTGTCGGATCTCTCTTCCCAGTCCCCTTCCTCCTGTCAGATGTCTCTTCCACATCCCCCTTCCTCATGTGGCATCTCTCTTCCCAATCCCCCTTCCTCCTATGGGATCTCACTTACCCATCCCCCTTCCTCCTGTGGGATCTCACTTACCCATCCCCCTTCCTCCTGTGGCATTTCTCATCCCCATCGTCCTTCATCCTGTGGGATCTCTGTCCCCCATCCCTCTTCCTCCTGTGGGATCTCTCTTCCCTATCCCCCTTTCCTCCGGAGGGATCTCTTTTTCCCCATCCATTTCCACCTGTGGGATCTCTATTCCCCATCCCTCTTCCTCCTGTGGGATCTCTCTTCCCCATCCCCGTCCTCCTGTGGGATCTCTTCCCCACTCCCCTTCCTCCTGTGGGATCTCTCTTCCCCATCCCCCTTTCTACTGCATGATCTCTTTTCCCCATCTCCCTCCTCCTGTGGGATCTCTCTACCCCAGCCCCCTTCCTCCTATGGGATCTCTCTTCCCCATCCCCCGACCTGTTGGATCTCTCCTCCCAAGCCCCCTTCCTCCTTTGGGATCTCCCTTCCCCATCCGCCTTGCTCCTATGGGAACTCTCTTTCTCATTCCCCTTCCTCCTGTAGGATCTCTCTTTCCTATCCCCCTTCCACCTGTGGAATTTCACCTTCCCCATCCTTCCATAACTGTAGTATCTCCCTTCCCCATCCGCCTTGCTCCTGTGGGATCTCTCCTTCCCATTCCCTTTCTCCCGTAGGATCTCTCTTTTCTATCCCCCTTCGACCTGTGGGAACTCTGTTCCCCATCCCACTTCCTCCTGTGGGATCTGTCTTCCCCATCCCACTTCCTTCTGTGGGATTTCTCTTCCCCATCCACCTTCCTCCTGTGTGATCTCTCCTTCCCATCCCCATTCCTCCCGTAGGATCACTCTTTCCTATCCCCCTTCCTCGAGTGGGATCTCTCTTCCCCATCCCCTTCCTCCTGTGGGATCTCTCTTCCCCATCCCCTTCCTCCTGTGGGATCTCTCTTCCCCATCCCCCTTCCTCCTATAGGATCTCTCTTCCCCATCCCCCTTCCTCCTGTGGGATCTCTCTTCCCCATCCCCTTCCTCCTGTGGGATCTCTCTTCCCCATCCCCCTTCCTCCTGTAGGATCTCTCTTTTCCATCCCCCTTCGACCTGTGGGAACTCTGTTCCCCATCCCACTTCCTCCTGTGGGATCTCTCTTCCCCATCCCCCTTCCTCCTGTGGGATCTCTCTTCCCCATCCCCCTTCCTCCTATAGGATCTCTCTTCCCCATCCCCTTCCTCGTGTAGGATCTCCTTTACCCATCCCCCTTCCTCCTATAGGATCTCTCTTCCCCATCCCTCTTCCTCCTGTTGGATCTCCCTTCACCATCCGCCTTCCTCCTGTGGGATCTCTCCTTCCCATTCCCTTTCTCCCGTAGGATCTCTCTTTTCTATCCCCCTTCGACCTGTGGGAACTCTGTTCCCCATCCCACTTCTTCCTGTGGGATCTGTCTTCCCCAGCCCACTTCTTCCTGTGGGATCTGTCTTCCCCATCCCACTTCCTTCTGTGGGATTTCTCTTCCCCATCCACCTTCCTCCTGTGGGATCTCTCCTTCCCATCCCCATTCCTCCCGTAGGATCACTCTTTCCTATCCCCCTTCCACCTGTGGGAACTCTCTTCCTAATCCCCCCATAACTGTAGTATCTCTTTTCCCCATTCCATTTCCTACTGCGGGATCACTTATCAACATCCAGCTTCCTCCTGTGGGATCTCTCTTCCCCATTCACCTTCCTCCTGAGGGATCTCTTTTCGCGATCTCCTTCCTCCTGTGGGATATCTCTTCCCCATTCCTTTCTTCCTGTGGGATCTCTCTTCCCCATCTGCTTCCCCATGTAGATTTCTTTTCCCGATCTCCTTCCTCCCCTTCGATCTCCCTTCCTACTGCGGGATCTCTCTACTATAGCCACTTCCTCCTCTTGGGATCTCTCTTCCCAATCCCTCTTCCTCCTGTGGGATATCGCTTTCCCATCCTCTTCTTCCTGTAGGATCTCTCTTCCCCATCCCCCTTCCTCCTGTAGGATCTCTCTTCCCCATCCCCCTTCCTCCTGTGGGATCTCTCTTTCCCATCCCCTTCCTCCTGTAGGATCTCTCTTCCCCATCCCCCTTCCTCCTGTGGGATCTCTCTTCCCCATCCCCCTTCCTCCTGTGGGATCTCTCTTCCCCATATCCCTTCCTTCTGTGGGAATTCTCTTCCGAATCCCCTTCCTCTGTGGTATCTCTCTTTCCCATCCCCCTACCACCTGTTGGATCTCTCTTCCTGATTCTGCTTCCTCCTGTGGGATCTCTCTTCCACATCCCCCATCCTCCTGTGGGATCTCTCTTCCCCAGCCCCCTTCCTCCTGTGGGACAATGGACAATAGACAATAGGTGCAGAAGTAGACCATTCGGCCCTTCGAGCCTGCACCGCCATTTTGAGATCATGGCTGATCATCTCCTATCAATACCCGGTTCCTGCATTGTCCCCATATCTCTTGATTCCCCTATCCATAAGATACCTATCTAGCTCCTTCTTGAAAGCATCCAGAGAATTGGCCTCCACTACTTCCGAGGCAGTGCATTCCAGAACCCCACAACTCTCTGGGAGAAGTTTTTCCTTAACTCTGTCCTAAATGACCTACCCCTTATTCTCAAACCATGCCCTCTGGTACTGGACTCTCCCAGCATCTGGAACATATTTCCTGCCTCTATCTTGTCCAATCCCTTAATAATCTTATATGTTTCAATCAGATCCCCTCTCAATCTCCTTAATTCCAGTGTGTACAAGCCCAGTCTCTCTAACCTCTCTGCGGCAGACAGTCCAGACATCCCAGGAATCAACCTCGTGAATCTACGCTGCACTTCCTCTACAGCCAGGATGTCCTTCCTTAACCCTGGAGACCAAATCTGTACACAATACTCCAGGTGTGGTCTTACCAGGGCTCTGTACAAATGCAAGAGGATTTCCTTCCTCTTGTACTCAATTCCCTTTGTAATAAAGGCGAACATTCCATTAGCCTTCTTCACTGCCTGCTGCACTTCCTCATTCACCTTCAGTGACTGATGAACAAGGAGTCCTAGATCTCTTTGTATTTCTCCCTTACCTAACTCTACACCGTTCAGATAATAATCTGCCTTCCTGTTCTTACTCCCAAAGTGGATAACCTCACACTTATTCACATTAAACGTCATCTGCCAAGTATCTGCCCACTCACCCAGCCTATCCAAGTCACCTTGAATTCTCCTAACATCCTCATCACATGTCACACTGCCACCAAACTTAGTATCATCAGCAAATTTGCTGATGTTATTCTCATTGCCTTCATCTAAATCGTTGATGTAAATTGTAAACAGTTGTGGTCCCAATACCGAGCCCTGTCGCACCCCACTAGTCACCACCTGCCATTCCGAGAAACACCCATTCACCACTACCCTTTGCTTTCTATCTGCCAACCAGTTTTCTATCCATGTCAAAGTCTTCCCCCCGATGCCTTGAGCTTTGATTTTACCCACCAATCTCCTATGTGGTGATATTTTTTACTGAGTTAAGTATTGTATGTAATTAGTTTTGCTACAACAAGTGTATGGGACATAGGAAAAAAAGTTGAATTTCCCCATGGGGATGAATAAAGTATCTATCTATCTATCTATCTATCTATTAAATGCCTTCTGAAAATCGAGGTACACTACATCCACTGGATCTCACCCGTCTAACTTCCTGGTTACATCCTCGAAAAACTCCAACAGATCAGTCAAGCATGATTTACCCTTGGTAAATCCATGCTGGCTCGGCCCAATCCTATCACTGCTATCTAGATATGCCACTATTTCATCCTTAATAATGGACTCTAGCATCTTCCCCACCACTGATGTCAGGATGACAGGTCGATAGTTCTCTGTTTTCTCCCTCCCTCCTTTCTTAAAAAATGGGATAACATTAGCCATTCTCCAATCCTCAGGAACTGATACTGAATCTAAGGAACATTGGAAAATGATTACCAATGCATCTGCAATTTCCAGGGCCACTTCCTTTAGTACCCTAGGATGCAGACCATCTGGACCTGGGGATTTGTCAGCCTTCAGTCCCATCAGTCTACTCATCACCGTTTCCTTCCTAATGTCAATCTGTTTCATTTTCTCTGTTACCCTATGTCCTTGGCCCATCCATACATCTGGGAGATTGCTTGTGTCTTCCCTAGTGAAGACAGATCTAAAGTACTCATTAAATTCCTCTGCCATTTCTCTGTTTCCCATAACAATTTCACCTAATTCATTCTTCAAGGGCCCAACATTGTTCTTAACTATCTTCTTCCTCTTCACGTACGTAAAAAGCTTTTGCTATCTTCCTTTATATTCCTGGCTAGCTTGCGTTCGTACCTCATTTTATTCTCCCCATATTGCCTTTTAAGTTAAGTTCTGTTGTTCTTTAAAAACTTCCCAATCATCTGTCCTCCCACTCACCTTATCTCTGTCATACTTCCTTTTTTTTAATGCTATGCAGTCTCTGACTTCCTTTGTCAACCACTGTGGCCCCCTTCCCCCCTTTGAATCCTTCCTTCTCTGGGAATGAACTGATTTTGCACCTTATGCATTATTCCCAAGAATACCTGCCATTGCTGTTCCACTGTCTTTTCTGCTAGGATATCCGTCCAGTCAACTTTGGCCAGCTCCTCCCTCATGGCTCCGTAGTTTCCCCTGTTCAACTGCAACACTGACACCTCCGAGCTGCCCTTATCCTTCTCAAACTGTAGATAAAAACATATCATGTTATGGTCACTACCACCTAATGGCTCCTTTACTTCAAGATCGCTTATCAAATCCTGTTCAATACACAAGATTAAATCCAGAATAGCCTTGTCCCTGGTCGGCTCTCGTACAAGCTGTTCCAAGAATGCATCCCGTAGGCACTCTACAAACTCCCTTTCCTGAGGTCCAGCACCAAACTGTTTTTCCCAGTTCACCTGCATGTTGAAATTCCCCATCCCCCTTCCTACTGTGGGATCTCTCTACCCCATCGCCCTTCCTCATGTGGGATCTCTCTTCCCCAGCCCCCTTCCTCCTGAGGGATCTCTTTTTCCCCATCCCCCTTCTGCCTGTCAGATCTCTCTTCCACATCCCCCTCCTCTTGAGGGATCTCTCTTCCCCAACACCCTTCCTCCTGTGGGATCTCTCTTCCCCATCTCCTTCTTCCTGTGGGATCTCTCTTCCCCAACCCCTTTCCACCTGTGGGATCTCTCTTCCCCATCCCCCTTCCTCCTGTGGCATCTCTCTTCCCCATCATCCCTCATCCTGTGGGTTCTCTCTTCCCCATCATCCTTCATCCTGTGGGATCTCTCTTCCCTATCCCCCTTTCCTCCTGTGGGATCTCTCTTCCCTATCCCCCTTTCCTCCGGAGGGATCTCTTTTCCCCCATCCATTTCCACCTGTGGGATCTCTCTTCCACATCCCCCTTCCTACTGTGGGATCTCTCTTCCCCATCTCCCTTCCTCCTGTGGGATCTCTCTTCCCAATCCCCTTCCTCCTGTGGTATCTCTCTTTCCCATCCCCCTACCTCCTGTTGGATCTCTCTTCCTGATTCTGCTTCCTATTGTGGGATCTCTCTTCCGCATCCAATACCTCCTGCCGGAAATTTCTTCCCAATTCCCCATCCTCCTGTGGGATCTCTCTTCCACATCCCCCTTCCTCCTGTGGGATCTCTCTTCCCCAGCCCCCTTCATCCTGTGGGATTTCTCTCCTCCATCCCCCTACCTCCAGTGGGATCTCTCTTTCCCATTCTCCTTCCTCTTGTGGGATCTCTCTTCCCCATCTCCCTTCCTTCTGTGGGAATTCTCTTCCAGATCCCCTTCCTCCTGTGGCATCTCTCTTTCCCATCCCCCTACCTCCAGTGGGAACTCTCTTTCCCATTCTCCTTCCTCTTGTGGGATCTCTCTTCCCCATCTCCCTTCCTTCTGTGGGAATTCTCTTCTGGATTCCCTTCCTCCTGTGGGATCTCTCTTTCCCATCCCCCTACCACCTGTTGGATCTCTCTTCCTGATTCTGCTTCCTACTGTGGGATCACTCTTCCCCATCCACTTCCTCCTGCCGGAAATTTCCTCCCCATCCCCCGTCCTCCTGTGGGATCTCTCTTCCCCATCCCCTTCCTCCTGTGGGATCTCTCTTCCCCATCCCCTTCCTCCTGTGGGATCTCTCTTCCCCATCCACCTCTTCTTGTGGGATCTCTCTACCCCATCGCCCTTCCTCATGTGGGATCTCTCTTCCCCAACCCCCTTCCTCCTGAGGGATCTCTTTTTCCCCATCCCCCTTCCTCCTGTGGCATCTCTCTTCCCCATCATCCTGTGGGATCTCTCTTCCCTATCCCCTTTCCTCCGGAGGGATCTCCTTTTCCCATCACCCTACCTCCTGTTGGATCTCTCTTCCTGATTCTGCTTCCTATTGTGGGATCTCTCTTCCCCATCCAATTCCTCCTGCTGGAAATTTCTTCCCCATCCCCTTCCTCCAGAGAGATCACTGTTCCCCAACGTCCTACCTCCTGTGGGATATCTCTTCCCCATCCGCCTTCCTCCTGTGGGATCTCTCTTCCACATCCCCTTCCCCCTGTGGGATCTCTCTTCCACATCCCCTTCCCCCTGTGGGATCTCTGTTTCCCAACCCCCTTCCTCTGTGGGATCTCCCTGCCCCATCTGACTTCCCCCTGTGGGGTCTCTCCGTTCCATTGCCCGTCCTCCCGTAGGATCTTTTTCCTATCCCCCTCCCTCCTGTAGGATGTTTTTTCCCCATTCTCCTTCCTCCTGTCGGATCTCTCTTCCCCATCCCCTTCCTCCTGTGGGATCTCTCTTCCCCATCCACCTCTTCTTGTGGGATCTCTCTACCCCATCGCCCTTCCTCATGTGGGATCTCTCTTCCCCAGCCCCCTTCCTCCTGAGGGATCTCTTTTTCCCCATCCCCCTTCTGCCTGTCAGATCTCTCTTCCACATCCCCCTCCTCTTGAGGGATCTCTCTTCCCCAACACCCTTCCTCCTGTGGGATCTCTCTTCCCCATCTCCTTCTTCCTGTGGGATCTCTCTTCCCCAACCCCTTTCCACCTGTGGGATCTCTCTTCCCCATCCCCCTTCCTCCTGTGGCATCTCTCTTCCCCATCATCCCTCATCCTGTGGGTTCTCTCTTCCCCATCATCCTTCATCCTGTGGGATCTCTCTTCCCTATCCCCCTTTCCTCCTGTGGGATCTCTCTTCCCTATCCCCCTTTCCTCCGGAGGGATCTCTTTTCCCCCATCCATTTCCACCTGTGGGATCTCTCTTCCACATCCCCCTTCCTACTGTGGGATCTCTCTTCCCCATCTCCCTTCCTCCTGTGGGATCTCTCTTCCCAATCCCCTTCCTCCTGTGGTATCTCTCTTTCCCATCCCCCTACCTCCTGTTGGATCTCTCTTCCTGATTCTGCTTCCTATTGTGGGATCTCTCTTCCGCATCCAATACCTCCTGCCGGAAATTTCTTCCCAATTCCCCATCCTCCTGTGGGATCTCTCTTCCACATCCCCCTTCCTCCTGTGGGATCTCTCTTCCCCAGCCCCCTTCATCCTGTGGGATTTCTCTCCTCCATCCCCCTACCTCCAGTGGGATCTCTCTTTCCCATTCTCCTTCCTCTTGTGGGATCTCTCTTCCCCATCTCCCTTCCTTCTGTGGGAATTCTCTTCCAGATCCCCTTCCTCCTGTGGCATCTCTCTTTCCCATCCCCCTACCTCCAGTGGGAACTCTCTTTCCCATTCTCCTTCCTCTTGTGGGATCTCTCTTCCCCATCTCCCTTCCTTCTGTGGGAATTCTCTTCTGGATTCCCTTCCTCCTGTGGGATCTCTCTTTCCCATCCCCCTACCACCTGTTGGATCTCTCTTCCTGATTCTGCTTCCTACTGTGGGATCACTCTTCCCCATCCACTTCCTCCTGCCGGAAATTTCCTCCCCATCCCCCGTCCTCCTGTGGGATCTCTCTTACACATCCCCCATCCTCCTGTGGGACAATAGACAATAGGTGCAGAATTAGACCATTCGGCCCTTCGAGCCTGCACCTCCATTTTGAGATCATGGCTGATCATCTACTATCAATACCCGGTTCCTGCCTTGTCCCCATATCCCTTGATTCCCCTATCCATAAGATACCTATATAGCTCCTTCTTGAAAGCATCAAGAGAATTGGCCTCCACTTCCTTCTGAGGCAGTACATTCCAGACACCCACAACTCTCTGGGAGAAATTTTTCCTTAACTCTGTCCAAAATGACCTACCCCTTATTCTCAAACCATGCCCTCTGGTACTGGACTCTCCCAGCATCTGGAACATATTTCCTGCCTCTATCTTGTCCAATCCCTTAATAATCTTCTATGTTTCAATCAGATCCCTTCTTAGTCTCCTTAATTCCAGTGTGTAGAAGCCCAGTCTCTCTAACCTCTCTGTGTAAGACAGTCCAGATGTCCCAGGAATTAACCTCGTGAATCTCGGCTGCACTTCCTCTACAGCTAGGATGTCCTTCCATAACCCTGGAGACCAAAACTGTACACAATACTCCTGGTGTGGTCTCACCAGGGATCTGTACAAATGCAAGAGGTTTTCCTTGCTCTTGTACTCAATTCCCTTTGTAATAAAGGCCAACATTCCATTAGCCTTCTTCACTGCCTGCTGCACTTACTCATTCACCTTCAGTGACTGATGAACAAGGACTCCTAGATCTCTCTGTATTTCTCCCTTACCTAACTCTACACCGTTCAGATAATAATCTGCCTTCCTGTGCTTACTCCCAAAGTGGATAACCTCACACTTATTCACATTAAACGTCATCTGCCAAGTATCTGCCCACTCACCCAGCCTATCCAATTCACCCTGAATTCTCCTAACATCCTCATCACATGTCACACTGCCACCCAGCTTAGTATCATCAGCAAATTTGCTGATGTTATTCTCAATGCCTTCATCTAAATCGTTGATGTAAATCGTAAACAGCTGTGGTCCCAATTCCGAGCCCTATGGCACCCCACTAGTCACCACCTGCCATTCCGAGAAACACCCATTCACCGCTACCCTTTGCTTTCTATCTGCCAACCAGTTTTCTATCCATGTCAATGTCTTCCCCCCGATGCCCTGAGCTCTGATTTTACCCACCAATCTCCTATGTGGGACCTTATCAAATGCCTTCTGAAAATCGAGGTACACTACATCCACTGGATCTCACCCGTCTAACTTCCTGGTTACATCCTCGAAAAACTCCAACAGATCAGTCAAGCATGATTTACCCTTGGTAAATCCATGCTGGCTCGGCCCAATCCTATCACTGCTATCTAGATATGCCACTATTTCATCCTTAATAATGGACTCTAGCATCTTCCCCACCACTGATGTCAGGATGACAGGTCATTAGTTCTCTGTTTACTCCCTCCCTCCTTTCTTAAAAAGTGGGATAACATTAGCCATTCTCCAATCCTCAGGAACTGATCCTGAATCTAAGGAACATTGGAAAATGATTACCAATGCATCCGCAATTTCCAGGGCCACCTCCTTTAGTACCCTAGGATGCAGACCATCTGGACTTGGGGATTTCTCAGCCTTCAGTCCCATCAGTCTACTCATCACCGTTTCCTTCCTAATGTCAATCTGTTTCATTTCCTCTGTTACCCTATTTCCTTGGCCCATCCATACATCTGGGAGATTGCTTGTGTCTTCCTTAGAGAAAACAGATCTAAAGTACTCATTAAATTTTTCTGCCATTTCTCTGTTTCCCATATAAATTTCACCCAATTCATTCTTCAAGGGCCCAACATTGTTCTTAACTATATTCTTTCTCTTCACATACCGAAAAAAGCTTTTGCTATCTTCCTTTATATTCCTGGCTAGCTTGCGTTCGTACCTCATTTTATTCTCCCCATATTGCCTTTTTAGTTAAGTTCTATTGTTCCTTAAAAACTTCCCAATCATCTGTCCTCCCACTCAGCTTAGCTCTGTCATACTTCCTTTTTTTTAATGTTCTGCAATCTCTGACTTCCTTTGTCAACCACTGTGGCCCCTTTCCCCCCTTTGAATCCTTCCTTCTCAGGGGATGAACTGATTTTGCACCTTGTGCATTATTCCCAAGAATACCTGCAGTTGCTGTTCCACTGTCTTTTCTGCTAGGCTATCCGTCCAGTCAACTTTGGCCAGCTCATCCCTCATGGCTCCGTAGTTTCCCCTGTTCATCTGCAACACTGACACCTCCGAGCTGCCCTTATCCTTCTCAAACTGTAGATAAAAACATACCATGTTATGGTCACTACCTCCTAATGGCTCCTTTACTTCAAGATCGCTTATCAAACCCTGTTCATTACACAAGACTAAATCCAGAATAGCCTTGTCCCTGGTCGGCTCTCGTACAAGCTGTTCCAAGAATGCATCCTGTAGGCACTCTACAAACTCCCTATCCTGGGGTCCAGCACCAAACTTTCTCCCAGTTCACCTGTATGTTGAAATTACCCATCCCCCTTCCTCCTGTGGGATCTCTTTTTCCCCATCCATTTCCTCCTGTGGGATCTCACCTTCCCATTCCCTTCCTCCTGTCGGATCTCTCTTCCCCATCCCCTTCCTCCTGAGGGATCTCTGTTCCCCATCCCCCCTCCTTCTATGGGATCTCTCTTCCTCATCCCCTTCCTCCTGTGGGATATCTCTTCCCCATCCCGCTCCTTTTGTGGGATCTCTCTTTCCCATCCCCCTACCTCCTGTGGGATCTCTCTTCCCCATCCCCCTTCCTCCTGTGGTATCTCTTTTTCCCATCACCCTACCTCCTGTTGGATCTCTCTTCCTGATTCTGCTTCCTATTGTGGGATCTCTCTTCCCCATCCAATTCCTCCTGCCGGAAATTTCTTCCCCATCCCCTTTCTCCTGGGGGATCTCTCTTCCCCATCCCCCTTCCTCCAGAGAGATCACTGTTCCCCAACGTCCTTCCTCCTGTGGGATATCTCTTCCCCATCCGCCTTCCTCCTGTGGGATCTCTCTTCCACATCCCCTTCCTCCTGTGGGATCTCCCTGCCCCATCCGACTTCCCCCTGTGGGGTCTCTCCGTCCCATTGCCCTTCCTCCCGTAGGATCTCTTTCCTATCCCCCTCCCTCCTGTAGGATGTTTCTTCCCCATTCTCCTTCCTCCTGTGGGATCTCTCTTCCCCATCCCCTTCCTCCTGTGGGATCTCTCTTCCCCATCCCCTTCCTCCTGTGGGATCTCTCTTCCCCATCCACCTCTTCTTGTGGGATCTCTCTACCCCATCGCCCTTCCTCATGTGGGATCTCTCTTCCCCAACCCCCTTCCTCCTGAGGGATCTCTTTTTCCCCATCCCCCTTCCTCCTGTGGCATCTCTCTTCCCCATCATCCTGTGGGATCTCTCTTCCCTATCCCCTTTCCTCCGGAGGGATCTCCTTTTCCCATCACCCTACCTCCTGTTGGATCTCTCTTCCTGATTCTGCTTCCTATTGTGGGATCTCTCTTCCCCATCCAATTCCTCCTGCTGGAAATTTCTTCCCCATCCCCTTCCTCCAGAGAGATCACTGTTCCCCAACGTCCTACCTCCTGTGGGATATCTCTTCCCCATCCGCCTTCCTCCTGTGGGATCTCTCTTCCACATCCCCTTCCCCCTGTGGGATCTCTCTTCCACATCCCCTTCCCCCTGTGGGATCTCTGTTTCCCAACCCCCTTCCTCTGTGGGATCTCCCTGCCCCATCTGACTTCCCCCTGTGGGGTCTCTCCGTTCCATTGCCCGTCCTCCCGTAGGATCTTTTTCCTATCCCCCTCCCTCCTGTAGGATGTTTTTTCCCCATTCTCCTTCCTCCTGTCGGATCTCTCTTCCCCATCCCCTTCCTCCTGTGGGATCTCTCTTCCCCATCCACCTCTTCTTGTGGGATCTCTCTACCCCATCGCCCTTCCTCATGTGGGATCTCTCTTCCCCAGCCCCCTTCCTCCTGAGGGATCTCTTTTTCCCCATCCCCCTTCTGCCTGTCAGATCTCTCTTCCACATCCCCCTCCTCTTGAGGGATCTCTCTTCCCCAACACCCTTCCTCCTGTGGGATCTCTCTTCCCCATCTCCTTCTTCCTGTGGGATCTCTCTTCCCCAACCCCTTTCCACCTGTGGGATCTCTCTTCCCCATCCCCCTTCCTCCTGTGGCATCTCTCTTCCCCATCATCCCTCATCCTGTGGGTTCTCTCTTCCCCATCATCCTTCATCCTGTGGGATCTCTCTTCCCTATCCCCCTTTCCTCCTGTGGGATCTCTCTTCCCTATCCCCCTTTCCTCCGGAGGGATCTCTTTTCCCCCATCCATTTCCACCTGTGGGATCTCTCTTCCACATCCCCCTTCCTACTGTGGGATCTCTCTTCCCCATCACCTTTCCACCTGTGGGATCTCTCTACCCCATCCCTCTTCCTCCTGTGGGATCTCACTTACCCATCCCCCTTCCTCCTGTGGGATCTCTCTTCCCCACCCCCCTTCCTCCTGTGGGATCTCTCTTCCCCATCCCCCTTCCTCCAGTGGCATCTCTCTTCCCCAGCCCCCTTCCTCCAGTGGGATCTCTCTTCCCCATCCCCCTACCACCTGTTGGATCTCTCTTCCTGATTCTGCTTCCTACTGTGGGATCACTCTTCCCCATCCACTTCCTCCTGCTGGAAATTTCTTCCCCATCCCCCTTTCTCCTGGGGGATCTCTCATTGCCTTCCCCTTCTCCTGTGGGATCTCTCCTGCTGATTCCGTTTCCGACTGTGGGATCTTTTTTTCCCAATCTCTTTCACCCTGTGGGATCTCTTCCCCATCCCTGTCCTCCTGTTGGATCTCTCTTCCCCACCTCCTTCCTCCTATGGGACCTCTTCCCCATCCCCTTCTTCCTGTGAGATCTCCCTTCCCCATCCACCTTCCTCCTGTGGGATCTCTCCTTCCCCATCCCACTTCTTCCTGCCGGATCTCATTTCCTCATCCCCTCCCTCCTGTGTGATATCTCTTCCCCATCCCTTTCTTCCTGTAGATCTCTTTTCCCAATCTCCTTTCTCCTGTGGGATCTCTTTTCCTGATTCAGCTTCCTACTGTCTTCCCCATCCACTTCCTCCTCTGGGATATCTCTTTCCCATCCTCTTCCTCCTGTGGGATCTCTCATCCCCATCCCCCTTTCTCCTGTGGGATCTCTCTTCCCCGTCCCCTGGTGGGATCTCTCCTTCCCCATCCCCCCATAACTGTGGTATCTCTTTTCCCCATCCCACTTCCTCCTGTGGGATCTCGTTTCCCCATCCCTTTCCTCTTGTGTCTTTCCATCCGTTCCCTCAGGTGGGGTCTCTTCCTCCATTTCCCATCGACATTTCCCGATTCACAAAGCTTCCTCACTGTGGGGCTATATCACCCCCATCCCTGCCCCTTCTGACACTCTGTGGTCAGTAACACTTTTCTAGGCAACGGAGAACGAGACAGAAAATGTGGAGTTCACAGGGTCACAGCAACAGACTAAATGACTGACATTGGGTGAATACCCTGGAGCTGGGCAGTGAGGGACATTGACAGTGATGGGAACTCCGATCAGTGATTTACGGAAGGGTTTAATGTTTCCTGAAATATCCGCTTGAGAGAATTACCTTCAGACCCACGGTTTGTATCACTTTGTTCATCAATTTGTCTATTTGTGTTTAGACTCGGGAAGAATGACCTGGGAGATTCAGGAGTGAAACTGGTGTCTGTGGCTCTGAGGAACCCGGAGTGTAAAATACAGAAACTGCGGTAAGTACCGGACTGTGGCAGATTGTGTTTACAGTCACTGGGTGTCTGACACTGAACATTAATGTGATCAGTAATAGTGTTACTGATAAACACTGGGGATTTGTACCGTCTCCTGTCTCTCTGTGTCCTTCACCCTCACTCTCTCTCATCTCCAGGCTGTACAATGTCGGTCTCACAGATTCTGGTGCCGAGGATTTCGTCTCCGCTCTCAGTACAAATCGATCACTGACGGAGCTGAACCTGAGTGAGAATAAACTAGGAGATTCAGGAGTGAAACTGGTGTCTGCGGCTCTGAGGAACCCGGAGTGTAAAATACAGACACTGGTGTAAGTACCAGACTGTGGGAGATTGTGTTTACAGTCACTGGGTGTCTGACACTGAACATTAATGTGATCAGTAATTGTGTTACTGATAAACACTGGGGATTTGTACCGTCTCCTGTCTCTCTGTGTCCTTCACCCTCACTCTCTCTCATCTCCAGGCTGGAGAGAGTCGGTCTCACAGATTCTGGGGCCGAGGATCTCGTCTCCGGTCTCAGTACAAACCCATCACTGACGGAGCTGGACCTGACATTCAACTCTCTGACAGACGGATCTGTCCCCGCTCTCCGCCGCCTCATACTGACCCTCCCGAGTCTGATGTGGATCCAGTGAGTGTTTGTGTTAATGTTCAATGTGATAAAATGTCAGCGGATCCGCGGGTTTTCTGGTGATATTTGTCTGTGAGTGTTGTTGAAACATTAACCCCAGTCCCCTGTTACTGACACTGTTGTGTAATCTGTTTATTCCATCTTCATTCTCCATTCTGTTTCAGGCTGACGGGGAATCGGTTCAGTGAGACCGGGAAGAAGGAACTGAGATCTCTGCAGGAAGTCAGACCCGGACTGAGAGTGGACAGTGTGAACATCCCCGCCCGCGGGATGGAGCCGATTCCCCGCCCTCCCCTTTAAATCCCCCCTCCCCTTTAATTCCCCCTCCCCTTTAACTCCCCCTCTAACTCCCCCTCCCCTTTATCTCCCCCCTCCCCTTTAACTCCCCCTCCCCTTTAACTCCCGCCCTTACCTTTAACGGCCGCGCGCCGGGGCTGATTCCCAACGGTTTTAACGGAACTGGCTCCAGTCTCGAGCTCGGTGATATCGGAAGCGCTCCCGCGGTGACGCATTTCCGCCCGTTGTCCGGCGGCGCCACTTCCGCCGGATGTGCGGGATCGAGACTCTCCCGCGTGACACCCCGGGGAATTACCCGGACAGGAGGAGCCCGGGGGGGCCGGGGCTCAGTCTGGGACACCGGTGTCCCGGGAGAGAATCCTTTTGCTCCCGTTGCCGAGGACGGTGCATTCGGCTGTCTGGCCGATACAATGGTGTTAAATTGACAAATCCCTCGATCCCGGACACGGCCCTGAAGTGTGACTGGATGCAGAGTGACGGTGAGAGACGGGACTGATTAATCTACCGGTCACCCGTTGTTACCGGTCAGTTAATTGTGAGTGAGTCGGGAACAGTGTGGCGACGCACTTTCTGCGCAGGCGCATGGACTCACAAATAGCCAGCGCGGTGAGCACCTCTGACGTCATTTCCGCTCGGAGAGGGCGGGCGCTCGGGATTAAATGCGCAGGCGCATCGGCTCACAAATACCCAGGGATTAAATACCAGCGCCGCGAAGTTTGAATAAACGAGTCTGGAACAGACTCACCGACTGCGTGTCGTTGTCTCTAACTCTGTACATAGTACATCGCTACAACAGTGTATTTATTCCCGCTAGTCAGCAGCTCACATACTGTTTAATTATCATTTATCATGATGAAATCAATAAACCGCTATAACTTCCTGCCTTGGTGTCGGACTTGAGTTTGTTTGAGGTTTCCGCTGCCCCCCGCACCCTGTGCACTGTAACAGTGGGTCGGAGCTCCTCACACTGACACAGTAGCGTCTCAGCTCCAGGCTGAGGGAGGTCGGACTGGCAGAGTCTGGGTGCCCAGGATCTCGTCTCAAATTAACCCCCTTCCTGGCTAACCGTCCCCCTCCTGTACCCCGCAGACAGTTAATATCGTCTCGAATATCAGACGTGAGTCACTGAGGTCCCGAGTACGAGACGGATGGAGGATGGAATACCGGCGTGAAACACAGAGTGAAGCTCCCTCCGCACTGTCCCATCACACACTCCCGGGGTCAGACACAGAGTGAATCTCCCTCCGCACCGTCCCATCACACACTCCCGGGGTCAGACACAGAGTGAATCTCCCTCCGCACCGTCCCATCACACACTCCCGGGGTCAGACACAGAGTGAATCTCCCTCCACACCGTCCCATCACACACTCCCGGGGTCAGACACAGAGTGAATCTGCCTCCGCACCGTCCCATCACATACTCCCGGGGTCAGACACAGAGTGAATCTCCCTCCACACCGTCCCATCACACACTCCCGGGATCAGACACAGAGTGAAGCTCCATCCACACCATCCCATCACACACTCCCGGGGTCAGACACAGAGTGAATCTCCCTCCGCACCGTCCCATCACACACTCCCGGGGTCAGACACAGAGTGAATCTCCCTCCGCACCGTCCCATCACACACTCCCGGCGTCAGACACAGAGCGAATCTCCCTCCACACCGTCCCATCACACACTCCCGGGGTCAGACACAGAGTGAATCTCCCTCCACACCGTCCCATCACACACTCCCGGTGTCAGACACAGAATGAATCTCCCTCCACACCGTCCCATCACACACTCCAGGGGTCAGACACAGAGTGAATCTCCCTCCACACCGTCCCATCACACACTCCCGGGGTCACACATAGAGTAAATCTCCCTCCACACCGCCCCATCAAACACTCCTGGGGTCAGATACAGAGTGAATCTCCCTCCACACCGTCCCATCACACAGTCCCGGGGCCAGACACAGAGTGAATCTCCCTCCACACCATCCCATCACACACTCCCGGGGTCAGACACAGAGTGAATCTCCCTCCACACCGTCCCATCACACACTCCCGGGGTCAGACACAGAGTGAATCCCCGTCCACACCGTCCCATCACACACTCCCGGGGTCAGACACAGAATGAATCTCCCTCCGCACTGTCCCATCACACACTCCCGGGGTCAGACACAGAGTGAATCTCCCTCCACACGATCCCATCACACACTCCCGGGGTCAGACAGAGAGTGAATCTCCCTCCACACCATCCCATCACACACTCCCGGGGTCAGACACAGAGTGAATCCCCGTTCACACCGTCCCATCACACACTCCCGGGGTCAGATACAGAGTGAATCTCCCTCCACACCATCCCATCACACACTCCCGGGGACAGACACAGAGTGCAGCTCCCTACACACTGTCCCATCACACTTACACCTGGGGTCAGACACAGAGTGAATCTCCCTCCACACGGTCCGATTACACAGTGAGGTATTATGAAACAGCGAATCTCCCTCTCTGACCATTCAGTATAGCCTCAGAACTGAGAGATTGACATGCGTTTGAAGGGGGGAGTCTAAGTCCGGAATTCAACTCTCCCCCATTCTCTCCACAAATCCCTGTCAACACAGAGAGGGAGGCGTTTGGGGAGAGAGGGGGTGTGACAGAGACGAGGGGGCTGCATGGCTGTGGTAGGTCACGGGGAGGGAGGCGATGACGGAGAAGGGGATTGTGGTAGATGTTGAAGGGGTCGAAGGAGACGGAGAGGCGTGCAGGTGAGGGATGTGTCGACTGATGTGAGGAGAACAGCAGCGGAGGTTGGAGTATCCGAGGACGTGTCTCTCCGCTGCAGTCTGAATTCCCCCCCCCCCCCCACTTCAAAAGGCGACAATCACACCAGTGCCGGAGAAGAGTAGGGAGAGCTGCCTCGACAACAATCGCCCAGTGACACTCAGCTACTGGGATTAACTGCTTTGACAATAGACAGTAGGTGCAGGAAAAGGCCATTCGGCCCTTCTAGCCAGTACCACCATTCACTGTGATCATGGCTGATCATACACAATCAGTACCCCGTTCCCGCCCTCTCCCCATATCCCTTGACCCCGCTATCTATAAGAGCTCTATCTAACTCTCTCTTGAATGCATCCAGAGACTTGGCCTCCACTGCCTTCTGGGGCAGAGCATTCCACATATCCACCACTCTCAGGGTGAAAAAGTTTTTCCGCATCTCCGTTCTAAATGGCCTACACCTTATTCTTAAACTGTGGCCTCTGGTTCTGGACTCACCCATCAGCGGGAACATGCTTCCTGCCTCCAGCGTGTTCAATCCCTTAATAATCTTATATGTCTCAATCAGATCCCCTCTCATCCTTCTAAATTCCAGTGTATACAAGCCCAGTCGCTCCAATCTTTCGACATATGACAGTCCCGCCATCCCGGGAATTAACCTCGTGAACCTACGCTGCACTCCCTCAATAGCAAGAATGTCCTTCCTTTAATCGGGAGACCAAAACTGCACACAATACTCCAGGTGGGGTCTCACCAGGGCCCTGTACAGCTGCAGAAGGACCTCTTTACTCCTATACTGAATTGCTCTTGTTATAAAGGCCAGCATGCCATTAGCTTTCTTCACTGCCTGCTGTACCTGCATGCTTGCTTTCATTGACTGATGTACAAGAACACCTAGATCTCGCTGTACTTCCCCTTTTCCTAACTTGACTCCATTTACATAGTAATCTGCCTTCCTGTTCTTGCCACCAAAGCGGATAACCTCACATTTACCCACATTAAACTGCATCTGCCATACATTTGCCCACTCACCCAACCTGTCCAAGTCACCCTGCATTCTCATAACAACTTCCATACATTTCACACTGCCACCCAGTTGGTGTCGTGACTTGGAGCAAGGTTCCTCTCTCTCTGAGAGTCGACCAACAATCCGGCAAGGGCTGACCGGAGCTGTCGGAGTCTTATCCTCTGGTTGCTAATGGAAACCAGGTGCTGGTGACTGAGAGGAATTGGGAACGATTGGGAATCAAGTGTGGGGATCTGGTTGAGAGGCTAGTCATACCCAGAGTCGACCCCTTCTCCAGCGAGGACGTGGGCCCGCTGTGATTTGGGGAAACTCGACGGCAGGACTACCGCGGATACGATCTCACTCGCTCTCCCCTGGCCCCTGGGTATTATAACACCGTCGCCAGGCTGCTGTTGACTGAGACCAGCTCGGCGTTCAGCATTATCCTCCCCTCCGTTCTGATCCACAGGCTCTTGATCCTGGGCCAGCGAACCTCCCTCTGGAACTGGATGATGGAGATCCTCATCACCGTGACTCCCTCAGCACCGGGACAGGCTCCCGGCTCACTGCCGCCATCGGGGAAGGGAGAGGAGCCTGAAAACTCGACGATTCAGCAACACCTTCTTCCCCTCCGCTATCAGGTGTTTGGATGCGTCAGAGCACCCTCGACATTTCTGCCATATTTATTATATATATATATATGTAATTTACATTAACTTTACATCCTTTAAAATAGGAAAGGGGGATGTAAAGACAAGAGATATAGAGAGGGAGAGAGAGAAGGAGGGAGGGGGAGAGATAGGGAAGAGAGAGAGAGACTGAGCAGTTGTTCACTTCAAGGAGGGATGTGGGAGTGGGGGGGGGAGAGAGAGAGAAGGAGGGAGGGAGGGGAGAGATATTAGGGAAGAGAGAGTGAGGAGTTGTTCATTTCATGGAGGGGGGAGAGAGAGAAGGAGGGAGGGGAGAGATATTAGGGAAGACAGAGTGAGGAGTTGTTCATTTCACTCGGAGGGACGGGGGAGACAGAGAAGGAGGGATGCAGAGGGAGGGAGGGAGAGAGAGGGAGGGGGAGAGATATTAGGGAAGAGAGAGAGAGAGACTGAGTTGTTCATTTCACTCGGAGGAAGGGGAGTGAGAGAGAGAAGGAGGGAGGGAGGGAGAGATTCGGGAAGAGAGAGAAAGACTGAGGAATTGTTCATTTCACTCGGAGGGAGGGGGAGAGAAGGAGGGATGGAGCGGGTGGGAGGGAGAGAGAAGGATGGAGGGAGAAAGAGGGAGGGGGAGAGATATTAGGGAAGAAAGAGACTGTGAGGAGTTGTTCATTTCACTCGGAGGGTGCTTGCTTCGATGGGTGTCGGGTGTTTGTCCCCGGGGTCGTGGTTTCCCCCGCACAGAGGGTCTGAATCCCCGGCGATGAGCAGAGCAGTGGGTGTGTTGGGGGGGTGACGATGGGACACAATTCCCCAGGACAACAAGGCTCAGCATGAGTGATACATACCCCTTTGTATTTCACTCCTTCTCTAGTCCCCTTCTTCCACTCCTTTCCCCCTCCCTTCTCTTTATATACCCCTCCGTCCATTAACTTTACATCCTTTTTGCTTTACCAAAAAAGAACATATCTCAGGTCGTGTAAATCACCGATGGTAAATCGGACCGTGAATCCGGCAGAGGAGATGCGACACAGGGGGACGGGACATTCGACACGCCGGCCTCCGTCAGTCGGGACACTGAGTACGGGAGTCGGGGGGTCACGTCCCAGTTGTACAAGACGTCGGTGAGGCCGCACGGGGAGTCTGGTGTTCGGTTCTGGTCGCCCTGCTGGGGGAAAGATGCCCCCGAGCTGGGAGGAGTCCGGGGGAAGATTTGCGAGGAACTTGCCAGGACTCGGGGGACTGGGATACGGAGAGAGCTCGGGAATGTTGAGGATCTGTTCTGTGACTTTTCAGAGACGTATGAAAGCACGCGGGGTCACAGATCAGGCGAAGGCGTGCGCTTTATTTCCCCCGGGTGACTTTTCAGAGACGTATGAAAGCACGAGGGGGGCACAGATCAGGCGAATGCGTGCGCTTTATTTCCCCCAGGACTGGGGTATCGAGAGCAACAGCGCACGTGATTGAGGTGAAAGCAGCTGAAGAGGGGAGCGGGAGAGCGAGAGGGGTTGGATAAAAGGGAGAGCGGGGTCGAGAGGGAGTAGAGAATGGGAAGTGAGAGAATGATCGGAAGGGGGAAGAATTGGGGGAAAGGGAGGCAAGGTAGCAAGAGGAAGGAAAATGAGGATGTAACAGCGGAGGGGAGGAGGATGAGAAAGAGAGAGAGTTCAGAGCAACGAGGGTAAAGAGAAAGCAAGATGGCGAGTGAGAGCGATAGAAGGAGGGAGGTTAGGGACGAGGGGCAGAGAGGATGGGTTAGTGAGAGTCGGAGAGAGAGATGGGGCGAACGAGGGTGTTGTCATGTGATTGGAGTCGGACCCACGGTCCCCAAAGTCACTGACACCCTCCCTCACCACTGACCTGTAGCAGACCCCAACATCTCCCACTTCCCCAACACAGCCCTGTGTCAGTCCCCAAAGTCACTGACACCCTCCCTCACCACTGACCTGGACCAGACCCCAACATCTCCCACTTCCCCAACACAGCCCTGTGTCAGTCCCCAAAGTCACTGACACCATCCCTCACCACTGACCTGTAGCAGAGCCCAACATCTCCCACTTCCCCAACACAGCCCTGTGTCAGTCCCCAAAGTCACTGACACCCTCCCTCACCACTGACCTGTAGCAGAGCCCAACAGCTCCCACTTCCCCAACACAGCCCTGTGTCAGTCCCCAAAGTCACTGACACCCTCCCTCACCACTGACCTGTAGCAGACCCCAACATCTCCCACTTCCCCAACACAGCCCTGTGTCAGTCCCCAAAGTCACTGACACCCTCCCTCACCACTGACCTGTAGCAGACCCCAACATCTCCCACTTCCCCAACACAGCCCTGTGTCAGTCCCCAAAGTCACTGACACCCTCCCTCATCACTGACCTGTAGCAGACCCCAACATCTCCCACTTCCCCAACACAGCCCTGTGTCAGTCCCCAAAGTCACTGACACCCTCCCTCACCACTGACCTGTAGCAGACCCCAACATCTCCCACTTCCCCAACACAGCCCTGTGTCAGTCCCCAAAGTCACTGACACCCTCCCTCACCACTGACCTGTAGCAGACCCCAACATCTCCCACTTCCCCAACACCGCCCTGTGTCAGTCCCCAAAGTCACTGACACCCTCCCTCACCACTGACCTGGAGCAGACCCCAACATCTCCCACTTCCCCAACACAGCCCTGTGTCAGCCTCCGGAATACACCCACTGACCCACACTCTCCCTCAGGCTTATGTCAGTCCCCAAATTAATCGCTTACCCCACAGTCCCGTGTCCCATTATGTTCCCACTGACACACCATAGAACAGTACAGGCCCTTCAGCCCTCCATGTTGTGCTGACCCATATAATCCTTAAAAAAAGTACTAAACCCACACTACCCCATAACCCTCCATTTTCCTTTCATCCATGTGCCTGTCCAAGACGTTCTTAAACACCCCTAATGTTTTAGCCTCTATCACCATCCCTGGCAAGTCATTCCAGGCACTCCCAGCCCTCTGTGTAAAGAGTTTACCCCCGATGTCTCCCCTAAACTTCCCTCCCTTAATTTTGTGCCTCCCTGGGAAACGGGTACTGGCTATCCATCCTATCTATGCCTCTCATAAACTTGTAGACCTCCATCAAGTCCCCTCTCATTCTTCAAAGCTCCAAATAGAAAAGTCCCAGCTCTGCTAACCTTGCTTCACATGACTTGTTCTCCAAACCAGGCAACATCCTGGTAAATCTCCTCTGCACCCCCTCCATAGCTGCGGAGACGTGTTATCCTGTAAGGCATATATGTCAAACCCAAGGCCCGCGGGCCAAATTCGGCCCGCGGTGGGATTATCTTTGGCCCGCGAGATAATATCTAATTGTAGCGGTGTGCTACACGCAGCGCTAAAATAACGACACGGAGTCGGTAAACTGCAGTCAGAGATAAAGTTTATTCCAACTTCACAGTCTTGCTTTAAAGACACGTTCACCCACAGGATGCCTCTACTGTGACGTACTGAAACCCCCTCAGGCTTTCTCCTTTGTGCCTGCACTCTGGCTAATTGTCAGCCGGTTCGAGTGTGCTAGTAATTGGGTCGCCACATAACCCCCCCCCCCCCCAGAACCGGCGATACACCCCCCAATGTCCACAGTCTGGGCCGGGCCCTGTTTGAGAGGTCGGCCTCTGCGCCGCGGTGCCGGAAACTCGACCGGTTGCGTCAAGTCCACATGGGCCGGTTTGAGTCGGTCCACCGTGAAAACCTCCTCTCTCCCCCCAACGTCCAGCACGAACGTGGACCCGTTGTTCCTGATCACCGTAAACGGCCCCTCGTAGGGCCGTTGCAGCGGCGGCCGATGCCCGCCCCGGCGTACAAACACAAACTTACAGTTTTGCAGGTCTTTGGGTACGCAGGTCGGGTTCTGCCCATGCTGCGAAGTGGGTATGGGGGCCAGGTTACCGAGCCTCTCGCGTAGTCTGCCCAGGACTGCCGCGGGTTCTTCCTCTCGCCCCCTTGGGACTGGTATGAACTCCCCGGGAACGACCAGGGCTGCGCCGTACACCAACTCGGCCGACGAAGCGCGCAGATCGTCTTTTGGCGCCGTGCGGATGCCGAGTAGGACCCAGGGAAGCTCGTCCGCCCAGTTAGCTCTTCGCAGGCGGGCCATGAGAGCCGACTTTAGGTGACGGTGGAAACACTCCACTAGTCCGTTCGACTGTGGGTGGTAGGCAGTGGTGTGGTGCAGCTGAGTCCCCAACAGGCTGGCCATCGCTGACCACAGGCTGGAGGTGAACTGGGCGCCTCTGTCGGAGGTAATGTGGGCCGGTACACCAAAGCGGGACACCCAGTTGGCGAGCAGTGCCCGGGCGCAAGATTCGGAGGTGGTGTCGGTGAGCGGGATCGCCTCTGGCCATCTGGTGAACCGGTCCACGATAGTCAGGAGGTGCCGCGCTCCGCGCGACACTGGCAGGGGGCCGACGATATCCACATGAATGTGGTCGAAACGCCGGTGGGTGGGGTGGAACTGCTGCGGCGGGGCCTTGGTGTGTCGCTGCACCTTGGCCGTCTGGCAGTGCAGGCACGTTCTGGCCCAGTCACGGACCTGCTTGCGGAGTCCGTGTCACACGAATCTGCTGGAGACCATCCGGCCTGTAGTGCGGATGGAGGGGTGCGCCAAGTTATGAATGGAGTCGAAAACGCGCCGCCGCCAGGGTGCCGGGACGACGGGGCGGGGCTGGCCGGTGGTGACGTCACAGAGTAGGGTCCTCTCACCTGGGCCTACGGGGAGGTCCTGGAGCTGCAAACCGGAGACTGCAGTCCTGTAACTCGGGATCTCCTCATCTGCCTGCTGCGCTTCTGCCAGCGCCTCAAAGTCTACCCCTTGGGAAAGGGCGTGAATGTTAGGGCGAGAGAGCGCATCCGCCACGACATTGTCCTTATGCCGGACATCCGTCGTGTATTCGGAGATGTAGGACAGATGTCGCTGCTGGCGGGACGACCAGGGGTCGGATGCTTTCGTGAACGCAAAGGTAAGCGGTTTGTGGTCCGTGAACGCGGTGAAGGGCCCACCTTCTAAGAAGTACCTGAAATGCCGGATTGCCAGGTATAGCACCAACACTTCCCGGTCGAAAGCACTGCATTTGAGCTCGGGTGGTCGCAGGTGTTTGCTGAAAAACGCCAGGGGTTGCCAGCGACCCTCGATGAGTTGTTCCAGCACCCCACCGACTGCCGTGTTAGATGCGTCCACTGTGAGGGCGGTAGGGACGTCCGTTCTGGGGTGCACTAGCTTCGCGGCGTTTGCTAAGGCTTCTTTGGTTTTAATGAAAGCGGCGGCGGATTCCTCGTCCCAGGTAATGTCCTTGCCCTTACCTGACATCAGGGCGAACAGGGGGCGCATGATTCGGGCAGCTGAAGGGAGGAAGCGGTGGTTGAAATTTACCATACCCACGAATTCCTGAAGGCCTTTGATTGTGGTGGGTCGGGGGAAATGGCGGACCGCGTCTACCTTAGCGGGCAGAGGGGTTGCCCCATCTTTGGTAATCCTGTGGCCCAGGAAGTCGATGGTGCCGAGCCCGAACTGGCATTTGGCCGGGTTGATTGTCAGGCCGTATTCACTCAGTGGGGTGTAGAGTTGATGGAGGTGGGACAGATGCTCCTGATGACTGCTGCTGGCTATGAGGATGTCGGCCAAATAGATGAAAGCGAAGTCCAGGTCGCGTCCCACCGCGTCCATTAACCGCTGAAACTTCTGTGCGGCATTCGTTAGGCCGAACGGCATGCGGAGGAACTCGAAAAGGCCGAACGGGGTGATGAGTGCCGTTTTGGGGACGTCGTCCGGATGCATCGGGATTTGATGGTATCCCCGGACGGGGTCCAGCTTGGAGAAGATCCGTGTGCCGTGCAGGTTTGCTGCAAAATCCTGTATTAGCGGCACAGGGTAGCGGTCCGGTGTTGTAGCCTCGTTCAGCCTGCGGTAGTCGCCGCACGGTCTCCAGCCCCCTGTCGCTTTGGGCACCATCTGCAGGGGGGAGGCCCATGGGCTGTCGGACCGCCGGATGATCCCCAATTCCTCCATCCTCTTGAACTCCTCCTTCGCCAGTCGGAGCTTGTCCGGGGGAAGCCTTCGAGCACGGGCGTGGAGGGGTGGTCCTTGGCTCGGGATGTGGTGCTGTACACCGTGTCTGGGCATGGCTGCCGTGAACTGCGGTTCCAGAACCTATGGGAAATCCGCCAGGATACTGGTGAAGTCGTTGTCGGACAGCGTGATGGAGTCTAGGCGTGGGGTCGGCAACTGGGCTTCACCCAGGGAGAACGTTTGAAAGGTCTCGGCGTGGACCAATCTCTTCCCTTGCAGGTTGACCAGTCGGCTATGAACCCGTAAAAAGTCCACGCCCAGGAGTGGTTGGGCTACGGCGGCCAGTGTGAAGTCCCAAGTGAACAGGCTGCAGCCGAACTGTAGCCACACCGTACGGGTGCCGTAGGTCCTTACAGTGCTGCCGTTCGCGTCCCGCAGGTTGGGACCCGGCGCCCTGTTGCGAGTGTCGTAACTCGTCGGAGGTAAGACGCCCATCTCGGCCCCGGTGTCGACCAAAAAGCGGCGTCCCGACCACTTGTCCTAGACATACAGTAGTCTATCCCGATGGCCAGCCGCCGTAGCCATCAGCGGCAGCTGGCCCTGGCGTTTCGCGGGAACTTGCAGGGCGGGCAACAGAAGCGGGCTTCTGCGCCGCACCGCTGGTGGTAGAAGCACCATTGTTCGTTGGCCTCCTCACCCCTGCCTCTGGGGTTAGCGGGCTCTGCGGCCGGGCCTGGTCTGGTTTGCTGCTGGGAGCGTGGTCTGGTGATATGTGCGACGGACGCCCCACTCTCCTTCTTGGCTTTCCACAGCACGTCCGCCCGGGCTGCCACCCTCCGGGGTTCGCTGAAATTCGTGTCGGACAGCAGCCGGCGTATGTCCTCGGGCAGCTGCTCCAGGAATGCCTGCTCAATCATCAGGCAGAGCTTGTGTCCTCCAGCCAGGGAGAGCATCTCGTTCATCAAAGCCGAAGGCGCCTTGTCATCAAACCATCCAGGTGCAGTAAGCTGGCAGCTCGATCGCGCCGTGAGAGTCCGAAAGTCCTTCTGAGCAGGGCTTTGAATTCTGTGTATTTGCCGTCCGCTGGGGGCGACTGTATGAACTCCTCACCCTGGGCGGCTGTTTCCTGGTCGAGGGAGCTCACCACGTAGTAGTAACGTGTGGCATGAGAGGTTATCTGCCGAATGTGGCATTGGGACTCTGCTTGCTGGAACCATCGGTGAGGTCGCAGCGTCCAGAAGCTTGGCAGTTTTAACGAAACCGCATGAACAGTTGCAGCGTCGTTCGTTTTCGGCCCAAACGATATTTGTCGGGGTCACCAAATGCAGCGGTGTGCTACACGCAGCGCTACAATAACGACACGCAGTCAGTGAGCTGCAGTTGCAAAAGAGGCTTATTCAAACTTCGCGGCCTCGCTTTAAAGCCTTCCTGATCCCGCCCTCCCCGGTCGGGAATGCTGTAGGGGGCGCGTATTCACAGTCCCGTCCCGCGCGCGGGCTTTTCCCCTTGCAGGGGAAGCAGGCTTGGCGACCTCTTTGGGACCGGCCTCAATGCCGGCGCGGGCCGCTTTGTGAGCCGGTTCGAGTGCGCTGGGAAGTGGGTCGCTGCAGTACCTCAGTTTTACCTTCGCCGGCTTCACCTTTACCTTGTCGCCTATCCTTAACCAGCCTACCTTTCGTTTCCCTATTCTGTTTTCCCTTATTCGTATCATATTCCCCACACAGTCCTTTTAGTGTCTCCCGCGATTTCAAATTTCCTTCATTATCACATACACTAATCCATCTTCGACCTGCTTTACCAAATGTTTTGGCTCGGTCTATTAATTAATTCTTCGGCCGTTTATTTTTTCTCCAATTGGACATTAAACCTTCCATTTTTGTCCGGCATTACGTTTCCAAATTGCTTCCTCTGCCTTCAGACATTTATCTAAGTCCCAGCTCCCACCCAAAGGCTAAATTCCACGACCCAATTTCTTATTTAGCCATGCCGATAAGATAACCTCCGGTAATCATTTGCTCTTTCAGGGTCAACTCTGCATAGTCTAAATAATGGCGTGTTATTCCCGGACTTATCTAATGTTTGCCCCATGCTTCTTAACCGAGTGGATCAGCCGCCTCCTTTTCACACATCCACTTCACATCCTGACCTTCGGGTGTGGGATTTCCCCTCTTAACAACCGGTCTAAGGCTGGAGGCTGATACCTCAGAGTGAGGTTTTACCACCAGATACCCTACTGCCCCTGTTCCCCGTTAATCTTGTGCCGTGTCTCTCTGCATCCACTTTAAGATCCTGACCTTTGCGTGGGGGATTTCCCCTCTAAACCACCGGTCTAAGGCTGGAGGCTGATACCTCAGAGTGAGGGTTTACCACCAGATATCCTACAGCCCTTGTTCCCCGTTAATCTTGTGCCGTGTCTCTCTGCATCCACTTCAAGATCCTGACCTTCGCGTGGGGGATTTCCCCTCTTAACCACCGGTCTAAGGCTGGATGCTGAGACAGGCGAATTATCATAAGCGTACTCCCATTGCGTATTTATAACATCCGGATAGACTGCAGGAGAGAGCCACATCCCCTGTGTTTGGCCAAACTTCTGTTCTGTCCCGTGCTGGTCAATTTACCGCGCCACGCCCCCCTGCACACGCACCCCCCCCCCCCACACACACACACACCCGCCAATTAAGGTGCTCACCATCTTGAAATATAATAGGTTACTGCCACTAACCCACTGCCCAATTCGCGGCGACGCACCCGAAGATAAATGTAATAGATCACTGTTAATTATCCGCTGCCCAAATCTTCAGCACACACAGACTTTAATTCATACAATACCTCACAACCTTAAATACTCGCAATATCTCGTCGGGTCCTCTGTTACCCCGATACCTCATAAACTTTATTACCCACAATCCCACGTCGGGTCCTCCGTTACTCCGAATCTACTGACCTGTGGTAGTCCGACGATCCTCAGCTCAGGTTTCAGAAGGAGTCGGTCAGAGGTTACCCGCCAGACGAATGGTTCGTCAACGTGGACAATGAATGAGAGAGCTCAAGGTCAATCTTACCTTGTGGGGCCATCCATCACAGGTCACGGCCACCGACGCGACCACTAACGCCGTCTGTCGGGAATACCTCGTCTTGGACTCCTGTCTGGCTCGCCAAATTCTCAAAGGCGGATCGACCCGATGCAGTTACGCAAGGTAACAGGAATTCAATAAAACCATAAAACAAGCGGTAATTCATCAAACTTCACTCTTTATTCATAGCAAGCTCCGTGAGAGTTACAGGCTGATCACCCAAAGCGACAGTCCGGACACTGCCCACCCCCCGAACACAATCCCACACAATTTATAACATTGATCATTACAGGAAATATTATAATAACGCGAGTAAATACAGTTTTAGAATAGTTTCGATCACATGCTAAGATACAATTAGGTGTAATATCATTATTGGACAGTTATAATTATTTCTGCCGAGACCAGCATGGATACAATCTCAATTCCTCATGCCGACACCTGCGCCTGCTCTCCAACATTCTACCACCCCACCCCCGCACTATATATTTTATTTAGACCTATTTCCAACGCTATTAGGGAGCAATATCTGGTCCATCATTTGTTGATGTGTAAGGTTCCCTATTTTTGCTGTACAGCAACTAACATAAGGTACCGAAAAGGTAAATAAACTAATCAAACCCCTTAATCCATTCCCCCATTTACCTATCCCTCTACAGAAGTTTTATCGTTCTCTTCATCACTAGAACACTTAAACACTCCCTTGGTATTCACCGTTTTTGCAGTATTGATTATTTTTCCCAATTTACGGTAATTTCGCAACTTTGCACCGTACCGAGGTCAGGTTGGAGTTGTACAGGGCGTCGGTGAGGCCGCGCTTGGAGGGCGGTGTTCAGTTCTGTTCGCCCTCCTGTAGGAAAGATGCCACTGAGCTGGAAACAGCGCAGAGGGAGATTCTCGAGGATGTTGCCGGGACTCGAGGGTCTGAGTTATGGAGAGAAGGCAAGAAGGAGGGAACTTCGTTCCTTAGAGCGTGGGTATGAAGCCAGGAGGGGCACAGATATGGTGAATGTGCACACTTTTTCCCCTGGGTTGGGGAATTGTGAACCAGAGTGCACAGAATTGAGGTGAGAGTGTGTGGAGAGAACGGCGAGAGGAGAAGCAGAGAATGGGGTCCGAGAGGGAGAGGAGGGGGAAAACGGAGTAAATTGCTGAGAAGGGAAATAAATGGGGGAGCGGGGAGAGCGGGACAGGGAGCGGAGAAGAGTGGACAAGATGGGGAGAGTGGTGGGGGAGAATGGGGATGCGAGTAGAGGAGGAAATTGCGGTAGGTAGAAGTGGCAGAGAGGGTGGGAGTGGATCAGAGGGGAAGAACGAGAGTAGTGGGGGAGAATGGGGATGCGATTAGAGGAGGAAATTAGGGTAAGAGGGAAGGGATGAGAGGGTGTGAAGGGGTACAATGATGGGGGAGTGAGAGTGGGGTAGATTGAATAGGAGAAGCGGGGTGAATTCACTTGATTGAAGTCGGCTCGACAGTCTGTTGACAGAGACCTCGGATCTCTTCAGCAATATCCGGGTATAAATATGCCGATTTCTCGCAGATGAATCTGTGTTTCCTTTTGCAATTGTAATTGTAACTGTACGAGTCACACTTACTGCAGCTGGGCGATCCATAGAACATCTTGTACAGAAGATCAGAGGCCACATTGCTATGAAAGAGGTTGAGACTTTTTCAACACAGAGAAAACAGATCCAGCAGACAACAGGAGATCGTCTCCAAACTAATCCCACTAATCTGCGCTCTCTCCACAGCCCCGGGGTCCTGGCCGTACGAATCCCATTACCCCGCTCAACCCTACAGTCCCGAGTCAGCTCCCAAATTACTGCCACTTGCCCACCCTCTCTCGACAACCCCGCATGAGTCAACAAAATAATCCCACTCTCCTGATCGGCCTGTGTCAGTCTCCAAACTAGCCCCACTTCCCGACTCTCCTGACCGCCCTGTGTCAGTCTGAAAACCAATCCCACTGACCCACTCTCTCTCCACGGCCTCGTGTCACTCTCAAACCACCGACCTGTAACAGTCCAAACCTCACCCATCTCTGCATCTTCCAATCCAGTAAGTTCTGTATACATCACCGACCGAGGTGGAAACAAATTCCTGTGAAGTGAAATCCCTTCCATTAATTTGCATGCAACGCCCTGGGAAATGTTTCACTGCTGATGTAATGGTTTCTCTGTAGCAGTAGTGTGTTTGTGTTATGACGAGAGATAACGGGGGCTTTGGAATGTGTGGCGTCCCCTGATGGGAGGGGTTTTCTTTCCTGTGAGCCCGAGAGCGAGGGACTCGCGGGCTTTTGTTCGGCAGAAGATGGGGAGAGAAGATGCCAGATCGGGGTAATCGTAGACTGCAGGCGTGAGCGGATTTGGAATGGGGTCGGGAGTCGACCACGCCCGGGGGAAATCGATGGAGAACGGACGGACGGGAAAACAGTGAGCTCCAAGGAGAGCATTAGACTGTTTCGCTAAAATGGGCCCTTCTTCTCTTCGTTTTCTGAACTAACCCTGGAGTCAAATGAAGAATCGTAAAGCCCAGTCGTTTAATTGCAAATGGTGAACTGCTCGTAATGTCGTGGGATTGATTTGTAACCGGGACACACATCCACACAAACGGGATTTCTCAGTTTGACCGGGCCGGAGGCAGTATCGCCGCCCGACCCCCAGACAAACGCATGCTGGTTGAACCGGATGTTAACATTTAGCCTCTCTCCATGCCTGTCAACAGGAAAACGTGAAGAGATGGGGTCACCCAGTGATGCTCCCAGGAATGTGTGATGGGACGTTGTGGAGTGAGGTTCACTATGTGTCTGACGCTAGGAGTGTGTGACGGGATGGCGTGGAGGGACTACATTCGGTCACACTCAGTTGTACCATGGAGAGCATTCTGACAGGTAGCATTACTGTCTGGTATGGAGAGGCTATTGCACAGGACCAAAAGAAGCTAGCGAAGGTTGTAAATCTAGTGAGCTCCATCGTGGGCACTAATCTACAAAGTACCCAGGCCATCTTCAGGAAGTCATGTCTCAGAAAGGAAGCGTCCATTATTAAAGACCTCCAGCACCCAGGGCATGCCCGTTTCTCACTGTGACCATCAGGTACGAGGTACAGAAGCCGGAAGGCACACTCTCAGCGATTCAGGAACAGATTCTTTCTCTCTGCCATCCGATTCCTGAATGAAGCTTTGGACACTTCACCATCTTTTATAATATACACCAATTTTTTGACGTTTTAAATAATCTATTCAAAATGCCTGATAGATTTACTTGTTTATTTTTTACAATGCTTTATTTTATTTATTATTTTTTCTCTCTCTGCTAGATTACGTATGGCATTGAACTGCTGCTGCTAAATTAACAAATTTTACGACACATGCCGGTGATAAAAAACCTGATTCTGATTCTGATTCTGGAGGGAGATTCACTCTGTGTCTGACCACGCATTGTGTGACGGGACGGTGTGGAGGGAGATTCACTCTGTGTCTGACCACGGGAGTGTGTGATGGGACGGTGTGGAGGGAGATTCACTCTGTGACTGACCCCGGGAGTGTGTGATGGGACGGTGTGGAGGGAGATTCACTCTGTGTCTGACGCCGGGATTGTGTGATGGGACGGTGTGGAGGGAGATTCACTCTGTGTCTGACCACGGGAGTGTGTGACGGGACGGTGTGGAGGGAGATTCACTCTTTATCTGACCCCGGGAGTGTGTGATGGGACGGTGTGGAGGGAGATTCACTCTGTGTCTGACCCCGGGAGTGTGTGATGGGACGGTGTGGAGGGAGATTCACTCTGTGTCTGACCCCGGGTGTGTGTGATGGGACGGTGTGGAGGGAGATTCACTCTGTGTCTGACGCCGGGATTGTGTGATGGGACGGTGTGGAGGGAGATTCACTCTGTATCTGACCACGGGAGTGTGTGACGGGACGGTGTGGAGGGAGATTCACTCTTTATCTGACCCCGGGAGTGTGTGATGGGACGGTGTGGAGGGAGATTCACTCTGTGTCTGACCACGGGAGTGTGTGACGGGACGGTGTGGAGGGAGATTCACTCTTTATCTGACCCCGGGACTGTGTGATGGGACGGTGTGGAGGGAGATTCACTCTGTGTCTGACCCCGGGAGTGTGTGATGGGACGGTGTGGAGGGAGATTCACTCTGTGTCTGACCCCGGGTGTGTGTGATGTGACGATGTGGAGGGAGATTCACTCCGTGTCTGACCCCGGGAGTGCGTGATGGGACGGTGTGGAGGGAGATTCACTCTGTGTCTGACCACGGGAGTGTGTGACGGGACGGTGTGGAGGGAGATTCACTCTGTATCTGACCCCGGGAGTGTGTGATGGGACGGTGTGGAGGGAGATTCACTCTGTGTCTGACCCCGGGAGTGTGTGATGGGACGGTGTGGAGGAAGATTCACTCCGTGTCTGACCCCGGGAGTGTGTGATAGGACGGTGTGTTGGGAGATTCACTCTGTGTCTGACCCCGGGAGTGTGTGATGGGACGGTGCGGAGGGAGATTCACTCTGTGTCTGACCCCGGGAGTATGTGATGGGACGGTGTGGAGGGAGATTCACTCTGTGTCTGACCCCGGGAGTATGTGATGGGACGGCGTGGAGGGAGATTCACTCTGTATCTGACCCCGGGAGTGTGTGATGGGACGGTGTGGAGGGAGATTCACTCTGTGTCTGACCCCGGGAATGTGTGATGGGACGGTGTGGAGGGAGATTCACTCTGTGTCTGACCCCGGGAGTGTGTGACGGGACGGTGTGGAGGGAGATTCACTCTGTGTCTGACCCTGGGAGTGTGTGATGGGACGGTGTGGAATAATTCGATCCAGGTTAGACCCCGGGAGTCACTTACATCTTCCTCGTTTGATTTTATTTCGAGAAGCCTTGTATCAAATTTTGAACAAAATTCCCTCGCTCCATCATAAGGTTTCTCCAAGGTGGATATGAAATAACACCGATCTTCGTTTTCGATCCAGTTCTGAGGACACGTTTGTACTGCAAATCAGGAACAAAATAAAACACTAAATCTCCCTCCATACCTCCCATTGCACCGACTTGGATCAGAAAAAGTCAACCTCCCTCCACAACGTCCCATCCCGGTTTCAGACAGCAGGTGTCGCTGCTTTCTCACCTTCCCATCACGCACTCCTACAGCCAGACTCGGAGTGAACCTTCTTCCATACCGTCCCATCACACAATCCCGTGGGCAGACACAGAGTGAATCTCCCTCCACACCGGCCCATCACACATTTCCGTGGTCAGACACAGAGTGAAGTTCCCTCCACCCTGTCCCATCACACTCTCCTGGGATAAGAGGCGATGCGAAGCTCTCCACCTCCTCCCTCCCTCTCCCCACCCCTCCCCCCCCCCTCCCGTGATTAGAAGCAGGATAAGCGGGAGATGTTCTTTCACCTCTTCTCCTGGTGAGGTATTGGCACATCAGAGCTTGTCTTTCGGTGAAGATTCTCTCCTTCATTTCGAGCTGTTTGAATTGATGGCGGAGATCGGTGTGCGTTAGATTCAGCTCTGAGAGATTGTAGTTGAGGACGGAAATGTTGTTTTCGAGAATGGAGATGTTGTCGTTGAGGATTGCAAGATTCTTCAGACAAATCCTTTGGGAGAGATCCAGGCGGAAATTTTTAGATATCCTGGAATCTAGGGTTGAGTTCAACTCATGGACTCGCTGTTGACACTGGCGCTGGGTCCTGTTCATCTCCTGATGTTCTTCCCAAAGTCTCTGATAGTTTCGGTGGGAGGTGATCAGAGACCGACGAGTCTGTGATACTGAGAGTGATAGTAAAGGGTGTCAGTGACACGGTGTGAGGATAGTCGGTGTCGCAGTGTGGGGATTGTTGGTGTCACGCATAGGGCTGTATCAGTGTCACGAAGAAGGTTGAGTCGTTGTCACAGTAAGGGAAGTGTCGGAGTCAGGGTGAAGGGAGTGTGAATATTACGGTGTTGGGTGTGTAAGTGTCACGGTCAGGAGACATTCGGTGTCACCGTGACGGGAGTGTCGGTGTCACAGTGAGGGACGCGTGGTGTCACAGTGACGTGAGTGTCGCTGTCACAGTGTGGAGCGTGCCGTAGTCATGGTGAGGGGCGTGACGCTGTCACTATGAGGCTCGTGTCACTGTTTCGGTGTGGGGTGTGTAAGCGTCACGTTAAAGGGCGCGCTGGTTTAACAGTGCGGGCTTCACAGTGTCACGGCGAGGGAGGTGTGCCGGTGCCAATGTGTTCGCAGTCTCGGTGTCAAGCTGAGAGGAATATCGGTGTCACAGTGAACGAAAAGTCATTGTCACGGTATGGAGCGTGTCGGGATCACGGTGTTGAGAGTGTCGGTGTCGAAGTGAGGGGTGCGTTGGTGTCACGGAGGGGTATTTGCCGTTGTCACAGTGATGGGAGTTTCAGTATCACGCAGAGGGGTGTCAGTGTTACAGTGAAGGCTGTGTGGTATCACAGTGAGCCTTGTATCAGTACGACAGAGAGGGAGGTGTCGGTGTCACAGTGAGGGGGAATTTCCATGTCACCGTGATGGGGCGTTTCCGTGTCACGGTGAGGGACGATGTCGCGGTGTGGGGACTGTCGGTGTCACGGTCAGGGGCGTGACAGCGTCTCTGTAAGGGCACTGTCACTCTTACGGTGTGGGGTGTGTAAGTGTCAGGGTGAGTGGAGTATTGGTGTAACTGTGTGGCCTGGACGGTGTCACGGTGTTGCGAGTGTCGATGCTACAGTGTGGGGAATGTTGGTGTCACGGAGATTGGAGTGTCGGTTTCACAGTGAGGGACGTGTCTGTGTCTCGGCGATAGAGTGTCGGTGTCACAGTGAAGTGTGTGTCCGTGTCACGCTGAGCTGTTGCGCTAACATTTCATTCCACTCTGCCTGTTTACGGCCGGACTCCACCAGGAGCCAGTTCGACTTACCATAGATCGACAGCCCAACAACTATCGCGACGAGGGCGAACGTAACCAGGCAGAGTAGGTAAATCTTACGGTAAGGTCTATTTCCGATGTTCTGTTTAGTTTCCTGTTTATTCTGACCTATAGAGAGACCATTCAGCGAGTGTGTGAATTCAGGCGTTTCGCCCACGGGACACCCTCCCACCCACCATCCGCGCTTTCTCCTGCCACCACGATCACCCCCTCCGTCTCTCAATCTCATCGACTTTCAGCCGTCATCGCCGAGAGTCCAAATTCCTTGACTTGGCAAAGGCTGACAGGCGTCTGACGGATTCCAGAGATCAGTCAGATCTCCCCTGAGCCTCCTCCGCTCCAGAGGAAGCGACCCAGGTGTCCGACCTCTCGTTTTAACACATGCCATCGAATCCCGGTAGAGTCCTGTTAAAACCCTCCGGAGGCTCCCCAACACCCCGACATCCTTCCGATAATGGGGTGACCAGAACTGTATACAATACGCCTGTTTCAGCCTAACTAGTGATTTTATAATGTTGTAACATAACTCCATGACATTTGTACTCAATGCCCCGAATAATAAAGGCAAGAATGCCATAGACCTGCTTAACAATCCCAACAAACTCTGCAGCCACGTTCAGGGAGGTATGAACGTAGAGTGCAAGATCTTCTGCTCATCGAGACTGTTTCGGGACTAATTTACAGAGAGAAGTCAGGCAGGTTGGGACATTGTTCCTTGGAGCGGAGGGGTGACTTGCAACGGCGTATGAAATCACGAGCGGTGAATGCGTACAGTTATTGTCCCGAGATTTGGAGAACTGAGGAGCAGAGAGCAGAGGTCCAAGTTGAGATAGGAAAGGGATTTAATAGGGGAGCGAGTGACAAGCTTTCTTTACCCAGATTGTGATTAGTCTATGGAACGAGCTGACAGAGGAAGTGGTCGAGACAGATGCATTTTAAACCTGGACACCTGGGAGCATGACATGTGACCGCTCCAGAATGACGTAATCACTGTGAACTCTGAACTGTTTGTCCAGTGAGAGTGGGGAGGGATATGGGAGGGAGTCGGGGAGAGAGAGAGGGGTGGGGAAGAGAAAGAGGGGCATAGGTGAGGGGGAGAGAAGGGGTGAGACAGCAAGAGTGAGGGTAATGGAGAAGGAGGAGGAGAGGACAGACGTGGAGACAGAGAGAAAGCTATAATCATTGACAGAGGGGAGAGAGTGATGTGGGCCTTGGGCAGGAAAAGGTGAGAGAAAGAATGGGGAGAGAGAACTGGGAGGGAATGGGGAGAGGGGGCAGACCGTGTCGGGGGGAGAAACGAGTGAGTGGAGTGAGAGAAGGAGAGCGGGTTGAAAAGTGAGTCGGAGGGAAGGGAGAAGTGGAAGACGGATGGGAAAGAGACAACAAGAGAATTTCAGAGACAGAGAGGGGAATGAGCGAGGGGGGAGAGCGTCGGGGAGCGGGAGAGGGGTAAATGGAGAGGAGAAGGCGTGGAGGGGAGATGAGCGGCAAACTGAGGGACAGAGAAAGGTGGTAGCAGCGGGAGGGGTAGTGGACGAGGTGTATGAGAGTGAGCAGAGAGAGAGGGAAAGAGTGCAAGGGAGAGACCGAGAGTGGTAGAGACGGTGACTGTGATAGAGGGGAGACGGGAGAAATGCGACTGGGCGAAGAGAACGGGACAGGGGAGCCAGCTTTGGAAATAGAGTGAGGCAGGGACAGGGGACAGAGGAAGAGAGGATACGGGGTGAGAGAAGGGGAAAGAAGGAAAATAGTGTGGGGTTAGAAAAGAGAGAGAGGGGTAAAGGTTTTATACCGCGCTCCCTCCTCACCGTCTCTCCCACTGTCCACCCTCCAAACCACAACAATACGGCGCTAACATCTCTACAAACCCGCCGCAGGGCGTTCGCTCCTCATCACTCCCTCCTCCACACGGCCCAACCCAAACGATCTCGACTCGCCGATCTTCCCCACAACACTCACTCCTCACCACATCCCACGGCGTTCCCTCTATTCCGCCACTCCCAGGGCGCAACACACCACACCGACCATCAAAGAGAGTTCCCTCCTCTTCGCCTCCCTCACGCGATCCCTCCGTGTTATTCTCAAACAGGGAATCATTAGGGTCAACTGTACGTTTGCGCTGAGATCTCTCAACAGGATTGGACACGTCACCTTAACAGGGCCAAAGCAGCATAGATGAAACTAACCTCGATCAGTCCGGACTCGGGGCTCAGAGATGGTCTTTAAATTGATTTCCAGTTGCGATACATCAGGTTCAGCTGCGGACCGCACAGTGAGAGTCAGACACAGAGAGAAGTTCCCTCCACATCGTCCCATCACACACTCCCGGGGTCAACACGGAGTGAATCTCCCTCCACACCGTCCCATCGCACACTCCCGGGGTCAGACACAGAGTGAATTTCCATCCACACCGTCCCATCACATACTCCCGGGGTCATACACAGTGCGAATCTCCCTCCACACCGTCCCAGCACCCTCTCCCGGGGTCAGACACACAGTGAATTTACCACCACACCGTCCGATCACATACTCCCGGGGTCATACACAGTGTGAATCTCCATCCACACCGTCCCAGCCCCCTCTCCCGGGTTCAGACACAGAGTGAATCTTCCTCCATACCGTTCCATCATAAACTACCGTGGTCAGACACAGAGCGAATCCCCCTCAACACCGTCCATTCACACACACCCCGGGTCAGACACAGACAGTGAATCTATCTCCACACCGTCGCATCGCACACTCCCGGGGTCAGACACAGAGCGAATTCGCCTCCACACCGTCCCATCACACATTCCCGGGGTCAGACACAGAGCGAATCTCCCTCCACACCGTCCCATCTCACACTCCCGTGGTCAGACACAGAGTCAATTTCCACCACACCGTCCCATCGCACACTCCTGGGGTTAGAGACAGAGTGAATCTCCCTCCAGATCGTCCCATCGCACACTCCCCGGGTCAGACACAGAGCGAATCTCCCTCCATACCGTTCCATCATATACTCCTGTGCTCAGACACAGAGTGAATCTCCTTCCACACCGTCCCATCGCACACTCCCGGGGTCATACACAGAGTGAATCTCCCTCCGCACCGTCCCATCACACACTCACGGGGTCAGACAGAGTGAATCTATCTCCACACCGTCGCATCGCACACTCCCGGGGTCAGACACAGAGATAATCCCCCTCCACACCGTCCCATCACACACTCCCGGGGTCAGACACAGAGTGAATCTCCCTCCACACCGTCCCATCACACACTCCCGCGGTCAGACACGGAGTGAATATCCCTCGACACCGTCCCATCACACAGTCCCGGGGTCAGACACGGAGTGAATTTCCCTCCACACCGTCCCATCACACACTCCCGGGGTCAGACACAGAGGGAATCTCCCTTTACACCGTCCCATCGCAAACTCCCGGGGTCATACACAGAGTGAATCTCCCTCCACACCGTCCCATCACCCACTCCCGGTGTCAGACACAGAGTAAATTTACCTCCACACCGTCCGATCACACAGTCCCGGGTTAGACACAGAGTGAATCTCCCTCCACACCGTCGCATCGCACTCTCCCGGGGTTAGATACAGAGCGAATACCCCTCTACACCGTGCCATCAGACACCCCCGTGGTCAGACCCAGAGTGAATCTCCCTCCAGACCGTCCCATCACACACACCCCGGGTCAGACACAGAGCGAATCTCCCTCCACACCGTTCCATCATATACTCCTGTGCTCAGACACAGAGCGAATCCCCCTCAACACCGTCCCATCACACACACCCCGGGTCAGACACAGGCAGTGAATCTATCTCCACACCGTCGCATCGCACACTCCCGGGGTCAGACACAGAGCGAATCCGCCTCCACACCGTCCCATCACACACTCCCGGGGTCAGACACAGAGGGAATCTCCCTCCACATCGTCCCGTCACACACACCCGGGGACAGACACAGAGTCTATTTCCTCCACACCGTCCCATCTCACACTCCTGGGGTTTGAGACAGAGTGAATCTCCCTCCAGATCGTCCCATCGCACAATCCCGGGGTCAGAAACAGAGTGAATCTTCATCCACACCGTCCCATCACATACTCCCAGGGTCAGACACAGAGTGAAACTCCCTCCACACCGTCCCATCACACACTCCCCGGGTCAGACACAGAGCGAATCTCCCTCCATACCGTTCCAGCATATACTCCTGTGCTCAGACACAGAGTGAATCTCCTTCCACACCGTCCCATCATACACTCCCGCGATCAGACACAGAGTGAAACTCCCTCCACACCGTCCCATCACACACTCCCGCGGTCAGACACGGAGTGAATCTCCCTCCACACCGTCCTATCACACACTCCCCGGGTCAGACACAGAGCGAATCTCCCTCCATACCGTTCCATCATATACTCCTGTGCTCAGACACAGAGTGAATCTCACTCCGCACCGTCCCATCACACACTCCCGCGGTCATACACGGTGTGAATCTCCCTCCACACCGTCCCATCACACACTCCCGGGGTAAGACACAGGGTGAATATCCCTCGACACCGTCCAATCTCACACTCCCGAGCTCAGACACAGAGTGAAGTTCCCTCCGCACCGTCCCATTACACATTCCCGGGGTCAGACACAGAGTGAATCTCCCCCCACACCGTCCTATCACACACTCCCGGGGTCAGACACGGAGTGAATCTCCCTCCACACCGTCCCATCACACACTCCCGGGGTCAGACACAGAGTGAATCTCACTCCAGACCGTCCCAGCACACACTCCCGGGGTCAGACACAGAGGGAATCTCCCTCCACATCGTCCCGTCACACACACCCGGGGACAGACACAGAGTCAATTTCCACCACACCGTCCCATCGCACACTCCTGGGGTTAGAGACAGAGAGAATCTCCCTCCAGATCGTCCCATCGCACAATCCCGGGGTCAGAAACAGAGTGAATCATCATCCACACCGTCCCATCAGATACTCCCAGGGTCAGACACAGAGCAAATCTCCCTCCATACCGTTCCATCATATACTCCTGTGCTCAGACACAGAGTGAATCTCCTTCCACACCGTCCCATCGCACACTCCCGGGGTCATACACAGAGTGAATCTCCCTCCGCACCGTCCCATCATACACTCCCGCGGTCAGACACGGAGTGAATCTCCCTCCACACCGTCCTATCACACACCCCCGGGCTCAGACACGGAGTGAATCTCCCTCCTCACCGTGCCATCACACACTCCCGGGGTCAGAAACAGAGTGAATCTCCCTCCACATCGTCCCGTCACACACACCCGGGGACTGACACCGAGTCAATTTCCTCCACACCATCCCATCGCACACTCCTGGGGTTAGACACAGAATAAATCTCCCTCCAGATAGTCCCATCACACACTCCCGGGGTCAGACACAGTGTGAAGCTCCCTCCACACCGTCCCATCACACACTCCCCGGGTCAGACACAGAGCGAATCTCCCTCCATACCGTTCCATCATATACTCCAGTGCTCAGACACAGAGTGAATCGCCCTCCACACCATCCCATCACACAGTCCCCGGGTCAGACACAGAGTGAAACTCCCTCCACTCCGTCCCATCACACTCTCCCGGGGTCAGACACGGAGGGAATCTCCCTTCACACCGTCCCATCGCAAACTCCCGGGGTCATACACAGAGTGAATCTCCCTCCACACCGTCCCATCACACAAACCCCGGGTCAGACACAGAGTGAATCTCCCTCCACACCGTTCCATCATATACTCCTGTGCTCAGACACAGAGTGAATCGCCCTCCACACCATCCCATCACACAGTCCCCGGGTCAGACACAGAGTGAAACTCCCTCCACTCCGTCCCATCACACTCTCCCGGGGTCAGACACGGAGGGAATCTCCCTTCACACCGTCCCATCGCAAACTCCCGGGGTCATACACAGAGTGAATCTCCCTCCACACCGTCCCATCACACAAACCCCGGGTCAGACACAGAGTGAATCTCCCTCCACACCGTTCCATCATATACTCCTGTGCTCAGACACAGATTGAATCTCCCTCCACACCGTCCCATCACACAAACCCGGGGTAATACACAGTGTGAATCTATCTCCACACCGTCGCATCGCACACTCCCGGGGACAGACACAGTGATAATCCCCCTCCACACCGTCCCATCACACACTCCCGGGGTCAGACACAGAGCGAATCCCCCTCCACACGGTCCCATCACACACTCCCGGGGTCAGACACAGAAAGAAACTCCCTCCACTCCGTCCCATCACACACCACCCTGGTCAGACACAGAGCGAATCTCCCTCCATACCGTTCCATCATATACTCCTGTGCTCAGACACAGAGTGAATCTCCCTCCGCACCATCTCATCACACACTCCCGCGGTCAGACACGGAGATAATCTCCCTCCACACCGTCCCATCTCACACTCCCGTGGTCAGACACAGAGTGAAGCTCCCTCCACACCGTCCCATCAGACATTCCCGGGGTCAGACACAGAGTGAATCTACCCCCATCCCGTCCCATCACACACTCCCGGGGTCAGACACAGAGTGAATCTCCCTCCACACCGTCCTATCACACACTCCCCGGGTCAGAGACAGAGCGAATCTCCCTCCATACCGTTCCATCATATACTCCTGTGCTCAGAAACAGAGTGAATCTCACTCCGCACCGTCCCATCACACACTCCCGCCGTCAGACACGGAGTGAATCTCCCTCCACACCGTCCCATCACACACTCCCGGGGTCAGACACAGGGTGAATATCCCTCGACACCGTCCCATCTCACACTCCCGAGGTCAGGCACAGAGTGAATTTCCCTCCACACTGTCCCATCACACATTCCCGGGGTCAGACACAGAGTGAATCTCCCCCCACACCGTCGTATCACACACTCCCGGGGTCAGACACGGTGTGAATCTCCCTCCACACCGTCCCATCACACACTCCCGGGGTCAGACACAGAGTGAATCTCACTCCAGACCGTCCCATCACACACTCCCGGGGTCAGACACAGAGGGAATCTCCCTCCACATCGTCCCGTCACACACACCCGGGGACAGACACAGAGTCTATTTCCTCCACACCGACCCATCGCACACTCCTGGGGTTTGAGACAGAGTGAATCTCCCTCCAGATCGTCCCATCGCACAATCCCGGGGTCAGAAACAGAGTGAATCTTCATCCACACCGTCCCATCACATACTCCCAGGGTCAGACAGAGTGAAACTCCCTCCACACCGTCCCATCACACACTCCCCGGGTCAGACACAGAGCGAATCTCCCTCCATACCGTTCCAGCATATACTCCTGTGCTCAGACACAGAGTGAATCTCCTTCCACACCGTCCCATCGCACACTCCCGGGGTCATACACAGAGTGAATCTCCCTCCGCACCGTCCCATCATACACTCCCGCGGTCAGACACGGAGTGAACCTCCCTCCACACCGTCCTATCACACACTCCCGGGGTCAGACACGGAGTGAATCTCCCTCCTCACCGTCCCATCACACACTCCCGGGGTCAGACACAGTGTGAATCTCCCTCCACACTGTCCCATCACACACTCCCGGGGTCTGACACAAAGGGAATCTCCCTCCACATCGTCCCGTCACACACACCCGGGGACAGACACCGAGTCAATTTCCTCCACACCGTCCCATCGCACACTCCTGGGGTTAGACACAGAGTAAATCTCCCTCCAGATAGTCCCATCACACACTCCCGGGGTCAGAAACAGAGTGAATCTTCATCCACACCGTCCGATCACACACTCCCGGGGTCAGACACAGTGTGAAGCTCCCTCCACACCGTCCCATCACACATCCCCGGGTCAGACACAGAGCGAATCTCCCTCCATACCGTTCCATCATATACTCCAGTGCTCAGACACAGAGTGAAACTCCCTCCACTCCGTCCCATCACACACTCCCGGGGTCAGACACGGAGGGTATCTTCCTTCACACCGTCCCATCGCAAACTCCCGGGGTCACACACAGAGTGAATCTCCCTCCACACCGTCCCATCACCCACTTCCAGTGTCAGACTCAGATTAAATTTACCTCCACATCGTCCGATCACACAGTCCCGGGGTCAGACACAGAGTGAATCTCCCTCCACACCGTCCCATCACACACACCCCGGGTCAGACACAGAGCGCATCTCCCTCCATACCGTTCCATCATATACTCCTGTGCTCAGATACAGATTGAATCTCCCCCCACACCGTCGCATCACACACACCCCGGGTCAGACACAGAGTGAATCTCCCTCCACACCGTTCCATCATATACTCCTGTGCTCAGACACAGATTGAATCTCCCTCCACACCGTCCCATCACACACACCCCGGGTCAGACACAGAGCGAATTTCCCTCCATACCGTTCCATCATATACTCCTGTGCACAGACACAGAGTGAATCTCACCCCACACCGTCCCATCACATACTCCCGGGGTCAGTCACAACTTCAATCTCTCTCCGCACATCTTTCTACCCCCTTACCTTGGATAGGAGACCATGAATCCGTTTTTGTAAACTTCACATTCATGCAAGTCTCGCTGTCGTCCATTCTGTCGAGTATTCTCTGCGTCTCTGAGCTCAGAAAGAGGAAGCAGCTGTTATTAAAGGAAGTCTGTGTTTAAAGGATAGTTGGACAGACACAAACAAACAGCAGATCAAGGACCGATAATGGGAGAGGCCGAGAGCAGGGGAGGAGGTGCCGGGCAGGAGGGGCAATGAGGTTGTGAAAGTGCGTGCTTTCGAGAGATGAGAGTGGCGGGGGGAGTAGTTGCGACAGTGGGGAGAAAGAGGGGGAGTGGTGAATGAGGGAAGAATGGGGGGGGGGGTCGGAGAGAGAGACCTGTGTGACAGGGGCAAAGAGGGACGATAGGAGATAAAGAAGGATCACGGTCAGATGTAGAAGAGAATGGACATACGGTGCAGGAAACGGTAGGGGATATTTGTAGAACATTTAGGTGTGAGGGAGAGAAAGCAGAGGGCGAGCTGATGAGGAATTGAGAGATAGAAAGAGAGAGAGGGACATGGAGGTGTGAAAGAGTATGAGAGGGAGAAGAGAGTGCGCTACAGAGAGGGAGGAGGGATGCAGGGGAGGAACGATGGAGGGGGAAATGAGTGGAAGATGCATTGAGTCGAGAAGAAGTGAAATACCGAGTGGTATGTATCACACATGCCGAGCCTTGTTGTCCGGGGGAATTGTGTCCCTTACCACCCATCCACCCGCGGTTGGTTCCTGGTTTGATCGTCTGACCCTCCCACTGCCCTGCTCATCGCCGGGGATTCAGACCCTCGGTGCGCGGGAAACCACCGCCCCAGGGACAAACACCAAACACCCACCGAAGCAAGCGAGCCCCCTCCCTCCGAGAGAAATGAACATTTTCCATTGTCTCTCTCTATCTCTGTCAATCTACACAAAATTGCTATGTTTAGACTGTGCAGTGTTTAGCAAACAAAATGGGTGTCTCAGTATTGAAGTTTACAGGAAACGGACGGACGCTGATCAGTATCTACGTTATGACTCTCATCTCCAATTAGAACTTAAGTTGGGGGTTATCAGTATTTGAGACAAGTCTTGAAAGCCTTCGTCTTCACTGCCTGGTTCGTCATCAAAACAACAAAAACAAAACAAAACAGCAGGAACGTCAGCCCAACAGACCGAGTTCAGGAGTTCTCTCAAACACCCTCCTTTACCTTCTGTCCAATCTGAATAAGTCACTGACTCCCTATCTCTCCCCATGAATGTACCAATCCCACTTCAGGCTCGCACCTCTCTCCAGCTCGCTCCCTCTCTCTACCCCCTCTCGCCGTGAGCCTTTCCCATGTCACACCCCTCCTCACTAAGCCTTCTCTCTCTGCCCCCACACTCTCTCTACCCCACTTTCTCACTTCCCATTCTCTCCCGCTCACACTGTGCTTTCACCTCACGGAAATGTGACAGGGACGTTTCCAGGAAGGGCGCCGCCTGCTGGACAGGCGGGATCGGTTAAATTATCCATGGTGAGTCAGGGCGGAGACGAAAGGGGAAGTGGGGTTTGGAACTCAGGGTGGGGGCAGCAGATTGCGAAGAGGGGGGTGGTGTGCGTGGCGTTGTGCTGGATGCTGGAGCGTGTGTGTGTGTGTGTGTGTGTGTGTGTGTGTGTGTGTGTGTGTGTGTGTGTGTGTGTGTGGTGTGTGTGTGTGTGTGTGTGTGTGTGTGTGTGTGTGTGTGTGTGTGTGTGTGTGTGTGTGTGTGTGTGAGAGAGAGAGAGAGAGAGAGAGAGAGAGAGAGAGAGAGAGAGAGAGCCCCGGAATCGGCGAAACAAACACACCCGGAGTCGGACACAGAGTGAATCTCCCTCCACACCGTCCAACACACACTCCCGGGGATAGACACAGAGTGAATCTCCATCCACTCGATCCCAGGATCAGACAGAGAGTGCAACTCCTTCTGCCTGGTCCGGTAACACAGTGAGGTATTATGAAACAGCAAATCTCCCTCTCTGCCCACTGTCCCTTCTGACCATTCTGTATTGGCTCAGAACTGAGAGATTGATTTGTAGTTGAAGGGGGGAGTCTAACTCCAGACGTCAGCTCTTCCCCGTTCTCTGCACAAATCCCTGTGAACACATAGAGGGAGACGTTTGTGGAGAGAGGGATGTGACAGAGACGAGGGGGTTGCATGGCTGTGGTGGTTCACGGGGAATGATTATCGGGGAGGGAGGCGATGACGGAGAGGGTGATTGTTTTAGATGTCGAAGGGGATCGAAGGAGACGGAGAGGCGTGCAGATGAGGGTTAAGGTGACGGAGGTGGGGCGAACTACAGCGGAGTTTGGAGTGTCCGAGGACATCTTCAGTCTCTCTATGCTGCAGTCGGAATTTCCCCCCGCTTCAAAAGGGCGACAATCACACCAGTGCCCGAGAAGAGTAGGGAGAGCTGCCTCAACAACAATCACCCAGTGACACTCACACCTACGGGGATTAAGTGCTTGAGAGCCTGGTCATACCCAAAGTCAACCCCTTCTCAAACAAGGACATGGACCCGCTGTAATTTGAGGAACTCCGCAAAAGGTCCACAGCGAATACAATCTAATTTGCTCTCCTCTGGACCCTAGACCACCTGGACAATACAACACCAACGGCAGGCTGCTGTTGACTGACAACAGCTCGGCGTTCAGCAGAATCCTCCCCTCAGATCCTGGGCCGGTGAACCTCCCTCTGTAACTGGATGATGGACATCCTCATCGGGAAACCTCAGTCAGTGCAAACCGGCAGTGACGTCATCGATCTACAGGTGGTGCTGAGGAAGCAGGGAGGGTTCAGAGAAACGGGACGAATGGTCAATGAAGCGGCGGGTGGATCGCTGTGTCGGGACGTGTTTGGCCATGCACTGTGGTCGAGGAAATAGAGGCGTAGACTAGATGTCGAGGCTTCTTAAAGCACCAGTGAGACCTTACGGAGTATTGTGAGCGGTTCCGGGTCCCTTATCTATTCCGGCCAGGCGTTCTTGCATTGGGAAGGGTTGAAAGGAAGTTCACGGGAATGATTCCGGGATTAAAACGCTTATCAGATCAGGAGCGTTTGATGGCTGGAACTCAGAAGAATGAAGGGGGCGATGGAAGGATTGTTGTTGTTGACACCGTTAGCAAGTTTAAAGGCCCCGATAAAGTCGATGTGGAAAGAAGGTTCCCCGTGGTGGGACAGACGAGGACCAGTGGACCCAAATCGAAATGGAGGTCCGTCCTTTCAGAACGGAGATTGGGAGGAATGTATTCAGCCAGAGTATGGTAAATGTATAGAATGAGTTCCACGGGCGGCTGTGGATTCTGATATTGTGTATATTGACGTCAGAGGTGGACAGATTGTTGATTACTCAGGGCGTGAAGGAATACGGTGAAAAGGCAGGAGATTGGGGCTGAGGGGGACCTGGATCAGACATGATGAAATGGCGCAGCAGACTCGATGGCCTAATTCTGCTCCTATATCTCATGGTCTGATTTTAGGTTCCTGTGTTGCCGGGTGTCAACATCTCAGTGGATCTGTCCTGGTGGGACCAACACATTCATGCAAACACGAAGAGGGTGTGATGTTCCCGACTGAACAGCGCCAGGCAACTAAGTGTCGGCACGTCCATTCCCCGGAGTTTGATGAAATGTCACTTGCTCTTTAAGGGTCAGACTGACAATGATTGCCCGTCAGCATTGCTTCATGGAAAGTCTGTCGTTGACGTCCCCGTGCTGAGCACTCAGTGCTCAACCGTAGGAGATCCATTTCGAGAACTGTTCTTTTCGAGAAACTTTAGATGTCCTTACTGTCGTCTTGTTTATTTCGACTCTGAGTTTCACTGTATTCCAGACCATACTCTACAATTCCCATGACCACCATAGATCTCTCGTTAAAGAAGGAATTACAACGTTAGCAGTTTGAGAGGATTCTGTCTTTCATTGAAAACCAGCTAGTGATCGCTGGGAATTATTGCATCGCCGCCTGGTACGGAGGCTGCAAATCACAAGGTAGCCAAAGGCGGCAGAGTGGTGTTGACTCAACCAGCTCCATCACGGGCACAACCCTCCCCAACATCAGGGGCATCGACAACATGCGATGCCTTGACAGGGCGACATCCAACACTGAGGCCCCTCACCCAGGGAATAGCACCCTGTTCTTTTCTACCATTGTGGAAGAGGCACAGGAAAAATAAATCTGAAAGATTCAGGAACACCATCTGCCCCTCCGGTATCATAGTTTATGAATGTAGGAACACTGCATCGACATTTTTGCGGGATTTTTGTTTTATCTTTTTGCTCACAGATAAGTCACAGATAATGATTCAGGTGGTAAACATCCTATACAGTCCTTTGATACTGGGTGCGGGAGGCCTGATAGTGAGGGGAAGGAAAATGGGGATGAAGTAGGGGGAGACGACAGGGGAGAAGTTATGAGAGAGAGCGAATTTGGAGGCTCGAGGGAAAAGAGAGAGCGAGGTGCCGAGTAAGAGTGCTATAGGTAAAGAGTGGAGAATAGGTTCAGGGCCAGGGGCACAGGGGATGGGGTTGCCAGAGTCAGCGAGAGAGTTGCGGTGGGGGGGGGGGGGGGGAGTTTGTTGACACTAGATTTAAGTCGGCCTCACGGGCTTTTGACAGAGATCCCGGATCTTTTCAGGAATATCCGGGCACAAAGGTGCAGGCTTCTCACAGATGAAACGGTGAAGTTCATCTTTGCAAATGCTGTTCCGAGGAGATTTACATTCACCGCATTCGAACTTTCCAGAGTTCACCTTGTACACGACATTAGAGGCCACTTCCCTGTCAAGGAGGTAGAAGCAATGTCAAAAGGGACAACAGAACTCCAGCAGACAGTCAGGTGTCTGTACCCAAAATACTCCAATTGACTCAATCTCTCATCACCGACTGGTGACCGTCCCCAAAATACTCCCACTGACTCAATCTCTCCCCACATAGCTGTACCAGTTCGAAAAACACACTCACTGACACATACTCTGCAGCCCTGTCACCCCAGATTAATCCCTGGCCCAACGCCCTCTCCACAGAGTTGTGACAGTCTCCGAAATAGCCGCACGATCCCTCTTTCTCCCCACGGCCACGTGTCAGCCCCCATGTTACTCCCACACACCGATTGTTTCTCCAGGGCTGCGTGTCTGTCCCAAAATACTTGTACACCTCCCCCCCACTCACTCTCACCCAACAGCCCCGTGCCTTTAACCAAAATAATCCAACTGTCCACTCCCTTCTCGCATCCCGTATCAGTCTCCAAATGGAACCCATGGCCCGTTCTCTCTTCAAAGACTTATATGCCAACAAATCTCACCCGACTTTGCATTTTCCAACCCAGAATGCACTGTCTTGGTCACCGACAGCTTTGGTAACAAATTTCTGTGAAATTAAATTGTTATAGTTAATGTTTGAAATCGATCACAATCTAAGGAGCGACATTCACTCTTTGACACCGGGAGATTGCGCTGGGAAGTCGTGGAGGGAGTTTCAATCTGTGTCAGAACTCGGGTTTGTGTGAACAGACAGTGTAGACGGAGCTTCAACTTCTGTCTGACCCCGGGAGTGTGTGATGGGACGGTGTGGAGGGAGCTTCACTCTGTGTCTGACCCCGGGAGTGTGTGATGGGACGGTGTGGAGGGAGTTTCACTCTGTGTCTGACCCCGGGAGTGTGTGTGATGGGACGGTGTGGAGGGAGATTCACTCTGTGTCTGACCCTGGGACTGTGTGATGGGACGGTGTGGAGGGAGATTCACTCTGTGTCTGACCCCGGAAGTGTGTGATGGGACGGTTTGGAGTGACCTTGACTTCTGGTGTGGATATATCTTCTGTCGATCTGACACATACCTCTTGCTCTGTTGAATTTATTTCAAGAAGCTTTGAATTCAAGTGAGAACAAAGTTCTTTCGCTTCATCGTAAGGTATTGTAAACGTGGATATGAAATAACACAGGTCTTCATTTCTGATCCAGTCTTGGGAACACGCTTGCTCTGGAAATCAGGAACAAGAAACAGTGAATCTCCCTTCACACCCTCCAATCACACACACACCCGGTGTCAGACACAGAGTAAAGCTCCCTCCACACCGTCCCATCACACACTCCCGGGGTCAAACACAGATTTCTGGGGATGGGGTGGTGGACTGTCACAGCGGTGCTGTCCACTATCCCATATAGGTATTATCAATCACATCCTCACTTTCCCTAATTAGCTGAAGGTTATCAAGTTGCAGGACCTAACTCAAGGGGCTTCATCTCAATGCACCAGCTGCAGATGTGATCCTTGAGGAAGCTGGGAGTCTCCCAGGATCCCCAAATCTGGCATTCCTGGTCAACACTAGTCCTGAATTAGATTTCCTTCATTTGGAGAAGATTTGGAGAAAGAAGTCTGAGAATTCGAACTGGAGTGTTGCGGGAGCCATATTGATGTTTTCTTCTCATCGGTGTTAAGAGAGGCGGGACTGCGCAGCCGTGTGACGTCGGGCAGTGAAGCGCGGAAGAGTTAAAAGCACAGCCTTTTTCTGCGGGCAGTGGAGTAATCCAGGAGTAAGGTGAAGGCTTAAGGGCTTTGGCTCAATGGGCTAAGGCGGAAACGGGCGAGGCAAGGAAGGTTTAGTTTTCATTTTTTTCCCTGTTATTTGAGTAATGGGGGTATTATGAGAGTAAGGGCAACTTTCTATTCTCGGTGTCAAATGTGGGAGGTCCTGGAATCTGCTAGCCCCCGGAACGTCCATATCTGCGCCAGATGCGCCGAGCTGCAGCTCCTCAGGGACCGTGTTAGGGAAATGGAGCTGCAGCTCGATGATCTTCGTCTAGTGAGGGACAGTGAGGAGTTGATAGAGAGGAGTTACCGCAGGTGGCCATACCAGGGCCAAGGGAGGCAGACAAGTGGGTCACGGTTAGGAGATGGAAGGGGAAGAGTCAAGTACTAGAGAGTAGCCCAGTGGCTGCACACCTTGACAATAAGTACTCCTGTATGAGTACTGTTGGGGGATGGACAGCCTCCCTGGAGGAAGCAACAGTGGCCGTTTCTCCGGCACAGAGTCTGGCCATGTAGCTCAGAAGGGTAGGGAAAGGAAGAGGAAGGCAAGAGTAACAGGGGATCGATAGTTAGGGGGTCAGATAGGCGATGCTGTGGACGCTGTCAGGAGACCCGGTTGGTAGATTGCCTCCCTGATGCCAGGGTCCGGGATATTTCTGATCGCGTCCAAGATATCCTGAAGTGGGAGGGTTAGGAGTCAGAGGCCGTGGTACATATAGGTACCAATGACACAGGTAGGAAAAGGGATGAAGTCCTGAAAGGAGAATATAGGGAGTTAGGAAAGAATTTGAGAAGAAGGACCGCGAAGGTATTAATCACGGGATTACTGCCTGTGCCACGCGACAGTAAGAGTAGGAATGGAATGAGGTAGAGGATAAATGCGTTGCTCAGGGATTGGAGGAAGGGGCAGGGATTCAAGTTTCTACATCATTGAGACCTCTTTTGTTGCAGGTGTGACTTGTACAAAAAGGACGGGATGCACCTGAATCCGAGGGGGACCAATATCTAGGCGGGGTGATTTACTACTAGAGAGACTTTAAACTAAACTGGTTAGTGGTCGGAATCAATTTGAAGTGAGTAGGAGAGAGGAGGTTTGTTAAATAGAGAAAGCTTGTAGACGGTGTGTGAGGGAGGATAGACAGGTGATATAGAAGGGGTGAGCTCAGACGGAAGATGTAGGGGAGAAGAAAGAAAAATAAAGACATTAATGTTGTTTCCACCGTTAAGGATAAAACGATTCAGAGGTGGGGAACTACTTTAATGCAAGGAGCATTGTAAGAATGGTGGCTGGGCTAGAAAGCGTGGATTGATACCGGGAAATATTATGCTGTAGCAAGTAGTGAAACATGGTTGCAGGAGGAGTGTGATCGGAAACTAAATATTCCTGGATTTCGTTGTTTCAGGTGTGATAGAATCGGAGGAGCAAGAGGGGGAGGTGTCGCATATAACCAGATAACAATTACATTACGGAAACAGGCCATCTCGGCCCTTCAAGTCCCTGTCGAACGCTTACTCTCACCTAGTCCCGATGCGCCGCACACAGCCCATTCCTTTCCTGTCCATATACTCATCCAATTTTACTTTAAATGACAATACCGAACCTGCCTCTACCACTTCTACTGGAAGCTCGTTCCACACAGCTACCACTCTCTGAGTAATGAAATTTCCCCTCGTGTTGCCATTAAACTTTTGCCCCCTAATTCTCAACTCATGTCCTCTTGTTTGAATCGCACCTACACTCATAAAAAGCCTATCCACGTTAATGTTAGCTATCCCCCTCATTATTTTAAATACCTCTATCAAGTCCCCCTTCAACCTTCTACGCTCCAAGGAATAAAGACCTAACTTGTTCAACCTTTCTCTGTACTTAGGTGCTGAAACCCTGGTAACATTCTGGCAAATCTTCTCTGTACTCTCTCTATTTTGTTGACATCCATCCTATAATTCAGTGAACACAACTGTAAACAATACTCCAAATTAGGCCTCACCAATGCCTTGTACAATTTTAACATTACATCCCAACTCCTAAACTCAATGCTCTGATTTATAAAGGCCAACATACAAAAGCTTACTTCACCACCCTGTCCAAATGAGATTCCACCTTCAGAGATCTGTGAACCATTATTCCTAGATCACTCTGTTCTACTGCATTCCTCAATGCCCTACCATTTACCATGTATGTCCTATTTCGATTATTGCTACCAAAATTTAGCACCTCACACTCATCAGCATTAAACTCCATCAACCATCACTCAGCCAACTCTTCTAACTGGCCTAAATCTCTCTGCAAGCTTTGAAAACCTACATCATTATCCACACCGCCATCTATCATAGTATCATCTGAATACTTACTAATCCAATTTACCACCCCATCATCCAGTTGGGGTGTATATAGATATAGATAGATATAATGTATCTATATAATATCTATAATGTATATAGATAGATAGATAGATAGATTGATAGATAGATAGATAGATAGATAGATAGATAGATAGATAGATAGATAGATAGATAGATAGATACTTTATTCATCCCCATGGGGAAATTCAACTTTTTTCCAATGTCCCATACACTTGTTGTAGCAAAACTAATTACATACAATACTTAACTCCGTAAAAAAAAAAATATGATATGCATCTAAATCACCATCTCAAAAAGCATTAATAATAGCTTTTAAAAAGTTCTTAATTCCTGGCGGTAGAATTGTAAAGCCTTATGGCATTGGGGAGTATTGACCTCTTCATCCTGTCTGAGGAGCATTGCATCGATAGTAACCTGTCACTGAAACTGCTTCTCTGTCTCTGGATGGTGCTATGTAGAGGATGTTCAGAGTTTTCCATGATTGACCGTAGCCTACTCAGCGCTCTTCGCTCAGCTACCGATGTTAAACTCTCCAGTACTTTGCCCACGACAGAGCCCGCCTTCCTTACCAGCTTATTAAGACGTGAGGCGTCCCTCTTCTTAATGCTTCCTCCCCAACACGCCACCACAAAGAAGAGGGCGCTCTCCACAACTGACCTATAGAACATCTTCAGCATCTCACTACAGACATTGAATGACGCCAACCTTCTTAGGAAGTACATTCGACTCTGTGCCTTCCTGCACAAGGCATCTGTGTTGGCAGTCCAGTCAAGCTTCTCGTCTAACTGTACTCCCAGATACTTGTAGGTCTTAACCTGCTCCACACATTCTCCATTAATGATCACTGGCTCCATATGAGGCCTAGATCTCCTAAAGTCCACCACCATCTCCTTGTCATCTCCATATGACAAACAACATTGGATCCAGTACAGATCCTGAGGCACACCACTAGTCACTGGCTTCTTTTCTTTATTATTTATTTATTATGTATTTTATTATGTAGTTTCTTGCACTTTTTATACTGCTCAAGCACCTTATTTGCTCCGTTCCCCATACCTGTCATATATCTCTTTCTCCTCTTTTTTATCCCTTAAAAACTATCGTTCCTTATTCTTATTCACTTTGCCTTTAATCCTGACAGGAACATTCAAACTTTGCGCTCTCAAAACTTCTCGTTTGAAGGCCTATCATTTACCAATCAAACCCTTGCCAGAGAACAACCTGTCCCAATCCAAGCTTTTTAGAGCCTTTCTAATTTCTTCACATTTGGCCTTTTTCCAGTTTAGTACCTCAAATCGAGGACCCGATCTATCTTTACCCATGAGCAAGTTGAAACTAATGGCGTTATGATCACTGGACCCAAAGTGTTCCCCTACACACACTTCCGTCACTTGTCCTAAGTCGTTTCCTAATGGGATACCTAATATTGCATGCTCTCTAGTTGGTACCTTTACATATTGATTTCGAAACCTTTCCTGAACATATTTTACAAACACTAACCCGTCTATACGTTTAACAGTATGGGAATCCCAATCAATATGTGGAAAAATTAATCCCCTACTATCACAGCTTTATGTTTCCTGCAGTTGTCTGCTACCTCTCTGCAGATTTGCTCCTCCAATTCTCGCTGACTATTGGGTGGTCATACAACCCCATGAATGTGGTCATACATTTCATGATTCTCAGCTCTACGCACTTTGCCTCCGTAGACAAGCCCTCTAATCTGTCCTGCCTGAGCACTGCTGTAACATTTTCCCTGACTAGCAATGCCATCCCACTCCTCCATCCGTCTTCACTTTGTCTCTATCGCGTCTGAAGCATCAGAACCCTGGAACATTAAGCTGCCAGTCCTGCCCCTCCTGTAGCCAAGGTTCACTAATGGCTACAATGCCATAATTCCACGTGTCAAACCACGCCCTCAGCTCCCCAGGCTTCTCCACAACACTCCTCGCATTCAAATAGACGCTCGTCAGAAGCTTATTAGCACCACACACAACCCTTCTATTTCAAACAGCATGAACTTTTAACATCATTTATTTTCACCCCGCTCCACTATCTGCTGTGGCACTGTGGTTCCCATTCCCCCTGCAAATCTAGTTTAAACCCTCCCCAATAGCGAGCAAACGGCCCTGCAAATATATTGAATCCCCTGTAGTTCAGGTGTAACACGTCTCCTCGGAACAGCTCCAACCTGCACCAGAAGAGGTCGCTACGATCCAAAAATCGATAACCCTTCCCCCTACACCAGTTCCTCGGCCACGTGTTCATCCTCTAGAGAATCCTACGCTTACCCTTACAGGCACGTCGCACAGGTAGCAATCCTGAGATTACTGCCCTTAAGGTCCTGCACTTTAACTTCCTACAAGCTGTCTAGTCTCATTCCTCAGGACGTCCTCACTCTTTCTTCCTACGACATTAGTACCGATGTGTACCATGACATCTGGCTGCTCATCCTCCCACTTGAAAATACTGTGCCCGCGATCAGACATCCCTGACCCTGGAACCCGGGAGGCAACAAACCATCCTGGAGCCTCTGTCACGACCACAGATCATCCTGTCTCTACCAGTAACTGTCGATTCCCCCATCAGTACCGCTCTCCACTTCTTCCAACCTCCCCTCTATACCCCAACGTACTCACACTTCCCACTCTCTCCCCACAGATCAGTGTAAGTTCCCAAGGTAAACTCAGAGCCTTACCCTCTCCACAGAGTCCCGTGACGGTCCCAAAAGTAATTGCAATGCTCAATCTCCTCCCTAAACATCTGTGTTAATTCAACTACACACTATCTAACAACAGCCCGCGTCGGTTCCCAAATTAACCCCAGCTTCTGGGAACAAGTTTGCTCTGGAAATTCCGAAAAAGTAACAGTGAATCTCCATCCGTACGGCCGGGAGTTAGGCATAGAATAGGGAGACCTCAACACCGTCCCTTCACACACTACCGCGTTCAAATACAGAATGAATCTCCCTCCACGCTGTCCCATCACACACACCCCGGGTCAGACACAGAGTGAATCCACCTCCACACCGTCCCATCACAGACTCCCGGGGTCAGACACAGAGTGAATCTCCCTCCACACCGCCCCATCACACACCCCGGGTCAGACACAGAGTGAATCTCCCTCCACACCGTCCCATCACACACTCCCGGGACAGACATAGAGTGAAGTTCCAACCACACTGTCCCATCACACATATATGCGTTGAGTTGTAAAGTGACGATCTCTGCGAACCGTCCGATCACTCAGACCCGCCGCGTCAGAGACAGAGTGTTCTCCATCTGCCCTGTCCCATCACTTATTCCCGATGTCAGACATGTAGTGAAGTTCCCAAAACACTCTCACAAAAGATATTCTCGGCTGTCAGCCACAGAGTGAATCTCCCTCCACACCGTCCCATCACACACTCCCGGGGTCAGACACAGAGAACATCGCCGTCCACACCGTCCAATCACACATTCCCGGGGTCAGACACAGAGACAATCGCCGTCCACACCGTCCCATCACACACTCCTGGGGTCAGACAACGAGTGAATCTCCCTCCACACCGTCCCATCACACACTCCCGGGATCAGACACAGAGTGAAGCTCTCTCCACACCGTCCCATCACACACTCCCGGAGTCAGATAAAGAGTGAATCTCCATCCGCACCGACCCATCACACACTCCCGGGGTCAGACACAGGGTGAATCTCCCTCCACACCGTCCCATCACACACTCCCGGGGTCAGACACAGAGTGACTCTCCCTCCACACCGGCAAGTCACAGTCTCCCGGGGTCAGACACACAGAGAATCCGCAACGACCTATCACACGGCCCTGCTATCAGAAAGAGAGCGAAACACCATCCAGTCACTGTTCCCGGTGTCAGACCCCTCCCTCCAAACGCATTCACCCACCCCACTTGAAAGACAGAGACCCATCATACGCACACGTGGTGAGACACAGATTCAAGCTGCAGGCACAGCTTCCGATAATACACAGTCTTGGTCAGACACAGTGTGAATCTCTCTCTCCACGTCCCCATCACACACTCCACGGAAAGAAACTTCCTCAGTACAGACGAGAAACAGACATAGACACAGAATGTAGAATAGTGCACGATAGTACAGGTCTTTCAACACACTATGTTATACCGACCCTTGAACCCTGTCTCCCATATATCACCCCACCTTAAATTCCAACATAAACCTAGTAGTCGCTTAAATTTCACTTGTGTTTCTGACTCCACCACTGATTCAGACAGTGAATTACACGCACCAGCCACCTCTTGAGTTAAGAAAACCTACCTCTAATATCCCCCTTGAACTTCCCACCACTTACCTTAAAACCATGTCCTCGTGTATTGAGCAGTGGTGCCCTTGGGATGAGCCGCCGGCTGTCAACTCTATCTATTCCTCTTAACGTCTTCCATACCTCTATCATGTCTCCTCTCATACTTCTCCTCTCCAAAGGATAAAGCCCTAGCACCCTTATTCTCGGATCATAATCCATACTCTCTAAATCTCCTGTGTACCCTTTCCAATGCTTCCACATCATTCCAATAGTGAGGCGAACAGAACTGGACACAGTACTCCAAGGGTGGCCTAACAAGAGTTTTATAGAGCTGCATCATTACCTCGTGACTCTGAAACTCTGTCCCTCGACTTATGAAATCTAACACACCATAAGCTTTCTTAACTACCCTATATACCTGTGGGGCAACATTCTCGGATCTATGGACAAGTACCCCCATATCCCTCTGCTCCTCCACACTACTAAGTGTCCTGCTATTTACTTTGAACTCTGTCTTGGAGTTTGCCTTTCCAAAGTGTACCACCTCTCACGTCTCCGGGTTGAACTCCATCTGCCACATCTCAGTCCACATCTGCATCCTATCAATGTATCTCTACAAACTTCGACAATCTTCTACACTATCTACAACATCACCGACCTTTGTGTCGTCTGCAAACTTGCTAACCCACAAATCTACCCAACATCTAGGTTATTAATAAATACCACGAAAATTAGGTGTCCTAGAACCGATCCCTGTGGGACACCACTGGTCACAACCCTCCAATCCAATCTCCTCCCTTCACGACAAACCTCTGCTTCTGCAGGCAGGTCCATTCTGAATTCACCTGGTCAGGTTTCCCTGGATTCCATGCATTCTGACTTTCTGAATAAGCATACCGTGTGGTACCTTGTCAAATGCCTTACTAAAATCCATGTATATCACGTCTACTGCACTAACCTAATCTATATGCCTTGTCCTCCTCAAGGAACTCTATCAGGCTTATTAGACACAGTCTGACCTTCACAAAGCCATGCTGACTGTCCCTGAACAGATCATGATTCTCCAAATAGTAACAAATTCTATCTGCTAGAATATTTTCAACAGCTTTCCCACCACAGACGTAAGGCTCACTGGTCAATAATTACCCGGACTATCCCTACTAACTTATTTGAAGAAGGGGAAAATATTCGCCTCTGTCCAGTTCACTGGTGCCATTCCCAGGGACAACGAGGGTATAAAGATCCTAGCCAGAGAGTCAGCAATCCCTTCGGTGGAGCAGCCTGGGGAATATTATTTTAGGCACTCGGGACTTATCCGTCCTAATGCATTTTAATAAATCTAACACCTCCTCTCACTTAATATCAACAATGCTGTAGATCTTAAACCTCACTCATATTGTTCTCACCGTCATCAAGTTCCCCCTCATTTCTGAATACCGAAGGGAAATACTCATGAGGACCTCCCTCAATTCCACAGTCTCCATGCACATCTTCGCAAATTTATCTCTAATCGGTCCTGCCTTCACTCCCATTATCCCTTTGTTCAATGCCGTTAAGACATTGAAGAATACCTTAGGGTTTCCCTTTACCCACCTCCAACGGGATCCCATTACCAAACACATTTTTCCCTCCCCTACCTCCCTTTCTGCTTTTCTCAGGGATCGCTCCCTACGCGACTCCCTTGTCCACTCGTCCCCCACCCCCCACCCCTTCCCACCGATCTCCCTCCTGGCAGTTATCCTTTTAAGCGGAACAAGTGCTACACCTGCCCTTACACTTCCTCCCTCACCACCATTCAGGGCCCCAGCCAGTCCTTCCAGGTGAGGCGACACTTCACCTGTGAGTTGGCTGGTGTGGTATACTGCGTCCGGTGCTCCCGGTGTGGCCTTTTATATATTGGTGAGACCCGACGCAGACTGAGAGACCGTTTCGCTGAACACCTACGCTCTGTCCGCCAGAGAAAGCAGGATCTCCCAGTGGCCGCACATTTTAATTCCACGTCCCATTCCCATTCTGATATGTCTATCCATGGCCTCCTATATTGTCAAAATGAATCCAAATTTAGGTTGCAGGAACAACACGTTATATACCGGCTGGGTAGCCTATAACCTGATGGCATGAACATTGACTTCTCTAACTTCCGTTAATGCCCATCGTCCCCTTCTTACCACATCCCTGACATGTTTAGTTGTTTGCCTGTTCTCCCTCTGGTGCTCAACCCCCCTCCTCCCATTTCTTTCTCCTGAGACCTCCCGTCCCATGATCTTTTCGCATCTCCAGCTCCGTATACCTTTTGCCAATCACCTCTCCAGCTCTTAGCTTCATCCCACCCCCTCCGGTCTTCTCCTATCATTTCGCATTTCCCCTCCCCCCACTACTTTCAAATCTCTTACTATCTTTCCTTTCGGTTAGGCGTGACGAAGGGTCTCGGCCCGAAACGTCGACATCGCCTCTCCCTATAGATGCTACCCGGCCTGTTGTGTTCCACCGGCATTTAGTGTGTGTTGTTGTTTGAATTTCCAGCATCTGCAGATTTCCTCGTGTTTGCTCTCGAGATTCTCGATCTCTCCCACAGAACCTCTTATCTCCCACCGTAACTATCACTACTGTTCTCCTCCTTTCGCTCCTTCGCTTCGGAGCTGAGGGTCCAGTTAGAGACTTGACCACTGAAACTTGTCCCTGGTAGGTCATACCCACCAACAGTATCCAAAACGGTATACTTATTGTCGATGGGAACGGCCACAGGGGTGCCCTGCTCTTCCTGTCTATTCCCCTTCCCTCTCCCGACAGTCACCCAACTACCTGTCTTCAGACTCCTAGGAGTGTCTATCTCCCTGAAACTCCTGTCTATTTCTGCCTCTGCCTCCCGAATGATCCGAAGTTCATCCAGCTGCAGCTCCAGTTCCCTAACACGGTGTAGTCAGGCGCTGCAGCTGATGCACCTTTTACAGGTGTAGTCATCAGAGACAACTTTGCTCGCCCTGACTTCCAATATCCCGCAAACGGAGCACTCGACTGCCCTAACTGCTGCCTCTATTACCTAATTCTAAACTAATTAGATTAATTAAAGGAGCTGACCCGGCCTTACCTCACTGGGAGTAAGCTCGTTCCCAGTTTCTGCTCGCCGAAGCCTCTCAAGCCAAACCCTTCCTACTCTGTCTCCCACTACTCCGTCGCCCGCTCCGTTAATCTTTTTTAAACTCTCCTGCTGCCTCCGAGGCCGACCTTCACGCGCTTGAACATCCCGTTCAAACTGCCGAAGAAATGTCCTTCCCCCTCTCAATCTGCTCGCGTTCTCAGCTCTCCCGCTCTCTCAGAATGAGAATGATTGTCCCTCTAAGGCCTCACAACACACCACAGAGCTAAGTGTCAGACACAGAGGGAAGCTGCCTCCACGCGGCCCCATCACACACTCACTGGGTCAAACACAGAATGAATCACCCTCCATACCATCTCTTCACACACTCCCGATATCAGGCACAGAGTGACGCTTCATGCCTGCCCAATGATGAGGAGCGGGTGTAAGAGGGGGATGATGCCTCACCTCTTCTGCTGGTCAACAATTCACAGATTTGAGCCTTGGTTTCGTTGACAGATCTGTACTTCGTTTCCATCTCAGTGAACTGGTGACGGAGATCGCTGTGCCTTCGTTTAAGATCGGTCAGATTAGAGTTGAGCGCAGAAATCTCAGCTATCTTGGATTGAAGGGTTGAGTTAAACTCGTGGTACTTTCGGTCGATAGTGATCTGAGACTGACGAAGCTGTGTTACTGAGAGAGATAGTGAAGGATGTTTAGCGTTTACAGTGACACGTGAGTCAGCGTCACGCTACCGAACGGGTCACAGAGAGTGTTGTGTCAGTGTCACGGTGAAGGGTGTCACAGTGAAGGGTGTGATGGTGGCACAGTGAGAGACGTCGGCGCCACCTTGAGGGGCGTGTCTGTGTCACGCTGAGGAATATATCATTGTCCCGGCGAAGGTTTTGTTGATGTTACAATGCGGGTCCACGTCAGTATCCTGTCGGTCATGTCCGAGTTGCGGTGAGGAACATGTCGGTGTCATTGTGTTAGGTGTTTTTGTGACCCGGTGAAAGTTGTGCCGGATCACAATGAAGTGGATCTCGATGTCACGGCGAGGGAAATTTCAGAGTGAGGGGCGTGCTGGTGTCACGGTGGGAAGAGTATCTGTGTCGTGGTGTGGGGTGTGGTAGTCTCACAGAGAGGAGTGTGTCTGTGTCACGCTGAGGAATATATCATTGTCCCGGCGAAGGGTTTGTTGATGTTACAATGGGGGTCCACGTCAGTATCCTGTCGGTCATGTCCGAGTTGCTGTGAGGGACATGTCGGTGTCATTGTGTTAGGTGTTTTTGTGACCCGGTGAAAGTTGTGCCGGATCACAATGAAGTGGTTCTCGATGTCACGGCGAGGGAAATTTCAGAGTGAGGGGCGTGCTGGTGTCACGGTGGGAAGAGTATCTGTGTCGTGGTGTGGGGTGTGGTAGTCTCACAGAGAGGAGTGTGTCTGTGTCACGGTGAGAGGCATGTCATGGCTACGGTAGGTGTGTCAGTGTCAGCTTTGGTTTGCGTCAATGTCACGGTGTGTACTATGTAGGTTTCACTGTGAATTTCGGTGTTGGTATCACGGTGAGGGTTTGCCTGTGTTAGGGTGAGGTGTGGGTAATTGCCTCAGTGAGCAGTATATCTGCGTTATGTTGAGGGGCGATACTGTCTCGGTAAGGGGTGTCACAGTGACGTGTGAGTCTTTGTCACGATGCGGTGTAGAGCGGATCACGTTGAGGAGCGTAGGGGTGTCACGGTGTACGGTACTTCAGTGTCACGCTGAAGAGCGTGTCGGTCTCACTGTGATGTGTGTGGTATTGTCATCTATGTTATCGTCGTCTACGTGTGACGTGTGAGTCTTTGTCACGATGCAGAGCTGGACGGGTCATGTCGGTCACGGGGCGTGTTGGTATCACAATGAGTTCTGTCTTAGTGTCACGGTGAAGGGCGTCCGGTGTCCCTGTGATGTTTTGCAATAACAATTTATTTTCAATCTGCCTCCATTTGGAGCCCGTTCGGCTCACCATGGCTCGTGATCCCGGCTACAATCCCGATAATAGCGGACGTAAGGAAGCGGAGAAGGCTGATCCTACGGTTCGATCTATTTCTCATGTTCTCTGTCAGTGTGTACGTGAAATTAGCCGTCTCCCCCACTGGGACTCCCTTCCACCCACCAGCCGCGGTCTCTCCTTCCACCACGATCACCCCTCCCTCTCTCAATCTCAGTTACATTGAGCCTCATCGCTGAAAGACAAATCGCTTGACTGCCCAGGGCTGACAAGCGTCTCTCTGATTCCAGAGATTTTGTCACGTCTCCCGAATGTGATCGATTAAGTTGGAGCTGGGGGGGTTTGATGGGTCCCTGAGGAGAGGCTCTGCCAGAGGATTTTGATACATGGGATCCACGGGGATGTGACCGTCTGGATTCAGAGTTTAGTATTTTTCGGCGTCACGGTTGGGTAGAAGTCGGTGTCACGCTGTGGACGTAACGGTGCCACTGTGGGAGTTGTGTCCCTGTCAAGGAGGGTGTAGTGTCAGTTTCACCGTCAGGGGCGTGACAGTGTCATGGTGAGGTACGTGTCGGTGTCACGGAGCGAAAGGTGTCAGTGTCATGGTGAGATACGTGGTGAGGTACACGTTGAGTGGAGTGTACGTGTCGCTGTAAGGCTTTACATTCAGGTTTTATTCCACTCTGTTAATTTACGGTTTGACTCCAACCGGAGTCCGTTCGACTCACCATGGATCGAGAGCCCGATCACTATCGCGACGAGGACGGAGATAACTAGGTAGAGTAGGCGGATCTTACGGTGCGGTCTATTTCCGATGTTCTCGTTCGGCTCCTGTTTACGCGGACCTGTGGAGAGACCATTCAGATAAACAGAGGGAGAAGAAAAGGGATGATGGGAGGGGAGCGATGGGCGGGAAAATGTGAGAGAATGGGGGAGAGGAAACGGGAAAAGAAAGGAAAGAGAAAAAGGCGGCGTGAGAAGTGGAAGCTATGTTCAGTTTTAATGGGGAGTTTGATGTGTGTGAGAGAGACGGCGGAAGAGTGGGGAAGAGAGGGGGAGTGAGGGTAGGAAAAAGTGGGAGAGAGAGGGGAAGAGGTAAAGGGAGAGAGAGGGGGTGCGAAAGAGTGGAAAGGGAGAGTGTCACGAGTTTATTATTTTTCCTATCTGTATTATTGTTCGCCCGCTTTGTTCCATTTCCACGCATGAGATGAATGACGGTCTTGTGGGGATAAACATTTTGTGGGCATTTTAGTGGACTCCATTGCGTTTCTTTGTTTTGTGGCTGCTAGCAAGGAGCAAGCTTCAATATACAAAATAATTAAATAGTTTAATTGTTGCGCATGTTTTGCCACTTTAGGATACGTCATCAAAATTCGGGCAAACAAATGGCATTTGGAGTGTTCTTACTGTTTTCAAATGTCAAAACGGGTCAAATATGACCCGAACAGTATGTAAGAGTTAAAGGATTGACTGTAGACGGGCCTTTGACAAAGTCTCTCTCATAGGAGAGCCATTTACAAGATTGCGATGAATGGGATTCACAGTGAATTGGCAATTCGGTTTCGGTTCTGGCTTGTCCACAGAACACAGAGGGCGGCGGACGTCCGTGACTGGTGGTGTCACCCACGATTCCGCACTGGGAACTCTGCTGTCTGTGGCCAAAACTTGTGAGAACCTGGACATTTAACAAGGCTTTGTGTGTTTCGAAGATCCTGCATCGGAGACCAGTCAGTACAGCAGAGGAACAGGCTCTTCGGCCGGTAGTGTTGGTCAGGATGCATTCCCTCTGGTGTTAGATGTTTCACATTTGGGAATGAGATTCAATACGCCTGACTCAGCATAACTAGACATTTTTATAAAGTTGCATTATAACAGCCGAAATTTTAAACCCAGTGCCCCAACTAATAATGTCAATCATGATGTAAGCCTCCTTAACCATCATATCAGAAAGCATGGCCATGAACAATGGTTTTCGACTGCAAGATCGCTCTGCTAAACAACACACTTCAGGGTTTTGACTTTAGTACTGGGCTATCTCTGAACATCCGACCAGCCAAGGTGCAACATTTTTCGTTTGTCCGGGTTAAACACCATCTGCCATTCCTCCATCCCATATCAGAAACTGATGCGTGTCCTGCGGAATTACTTTCAGGGCCTATATCAAAGTATCAGCTACAAACATACTAAACCACCCACCCACATTCTCATCCAGATCGTTTATATACATCACAGACAGGAGAGATCCCACCCACAGCCACAGATACAGGTCACTTCATTGGAGTAGAACAAGGTTACTCAATCGTGAATGCAGAAGAAGGCATCCAAATTACAGAAAGATTGCAGTGCAGGCAGACTATAAGGTTCAAGAGCGACGAAGAGGAAGATTTGAGGTCAAGAGTAGATCTTATCGTATTAGGGGTCCGTTCAATAGTCTGATTACTGTAGTGTAGAAGCTGTCCTTGAGCCTCCTGATACATGCTTTCGCATTTTCCCTCCGATGGGAGGGTGCAGAAGACAGAATGTCCGGGGACCTTTGATGACGCTGGGTTCTTTATCGGAGCAGCAGTGTGTGTAGAAAGAGTTCATGGAGGGGAAGCTGGTTTCGGAGCTGGTCTCAGCTCTTTCCACAACGCTCTGCAGTTTCTTGCGGTCATGGGCGGAGCAGTGTTAATATTTTTAGTGAGGAACCAGGACGTTTCATGAGAATAGGGTAATAGATATGGTGAACAGGGAAGAAAGAAATCTTTTTCTTTTCACTTGGTCGACGACTCTGTGTAAAGGTGTGGGGACCCAGGCGAATTTGACTGTCCGGGTTGATAGCTATAATGGACGCTTGACAAGTCCAGTGTCAATAATCCAGATGGTAGATCACTCTGGAAGATGGTAGACAGAAATGTAGAGAGAGACCGAGAAAGAATGGAGCAGTGAAACTGGGCGTGTGAGGGTAAGATAGGGAGAGTAGAATAGAAAGGGGAAAGGAGATGACAGGTGGCGTGAGACCCCTGTCGATTTGTCGGGCGGATTTGATTGGGGAGGACAGACCAGGAATTGGTAGTAGATGTACCATACAGAGGATTGAACAAGGCTATTAACAAGGTCTCAAATGGTAGACTGGTCTGGAGATGATGTGGAACCCAAGGAGATCTGTCTGACCAGTTTGATTGTGAAGGACTGATTAAGTTGATGTGCTGTATGTAATGTTCTAGATTTTAACAAGGTCCAAATGGTCTACCGCTCTGGGAGATGGTGCGCGATGCAGGGAGGAATGGCTGATTAGGTATCCGATTGGCTTGGGGAAGGATGACAAGGCTTAGGGTTGCAGTCCATCTCTCAGACTGGAAGTCTGTCCTTAGCGTTGTTCACGGGTGGTCTGTGGTGGGACCAGTGATCTTTCTCAACTATATCGACTATTTATAGCGGATTATACAATACACGGTATGTTGGCTAGCATATGGAATTAACGCTTCTGGCGTTTTAAGCAGTGAAGACGGTTATCTCTGAGAGAGGGATCTCAATTCGCTGAGTAAGTGGGCCGAACAGCAGCACATGCAATTTAGTTTGAGCTATCGTATTTCAGGAAGGCAAACAACAGCGTAGAACTTGTGTCAGGGAAGATTTCTTCAAACAGTCAGTAGATAAGCCCACAAGAGGAGAGTCTGTAATTGATCTGGAATTGGGAAATGAAGCTGGACAGGTGTCAGATGTCTCAGTGGGAGAAAATGTTGGAGATAGCTATCATAACTCTATCCCCTTTACAATATCATTGGAGATAGATAGGAACGGAGAAGTTGGAAAAGCTTTTAAATGGAGTAATGGAACGATAAGACTATCAGGCAGAAAACTGGAATCTTAAATTGGAAACAGATGTTCTCAGGGAAAAGTACGGAAGAAATGTGACAAATGTTCAGGGGATATTTGTGTAGAATTCTGTAGAGGTATGTTCCAGTGAGGTAAATTATGTTAGGCAAGTTATGGTAGGGTACAGGAACCGTGGCGTACAAAGGCTGTAATAAATCCAGTCAAGAAAAAGAAAAGCTTACAAAAGGTTCAGAGAGCTAGATAATGTTAGAGATCAACCCAGATATGTTTCAAGTAGTTCATTTTGGTAGGTCAAATATGATGGTAGAATATAGTACTAATTGTTAGACTCTTGACAGTGCGAAGGATCAGAGGGATCTTGGGGTTCGAGTCCATAGACGCTCAAAGCAGCTGCGCATGTTGAACCTGTGGTTAATACGGCATACTGTGTGTTGGCCGTCATCGATCGTGGAATTCAATTTAGGAGCCGAGAAGTAATGTTGCAGCTATATAGGACCCTGGTCAGACCCCACTTGGAGTACTATGCTCAGTTCTGGTCGTCTCACTACAGGAAAGACGTGGAAGCCATAGAAATGGTGCAGAGGGGATATACAAGGATACAAGGATATGCCTGGATTGGGAAGCAGGCCTTAAGAGAATAGGCTGAATGAACTCAGCATTTTCTCCTTGGAGATGTGTACAAGATGATGAGAGGCATTGATCGTGTGAATAGTCAGAGGCTTACCCCAGGTCTGAAATGGTTGCCACAAGAGGAGACAGGTTTATCGTGCTGGGGAGTAGGTACACAGGAGACGTCACGGGTAAGTTTTTTTTTTACTCAGAGAGTGGTGAGTGCCGGCAACGGTTGGTGGAGGCGTATACGATAGGGTTTTTTTTTAAGGGGCTTTTTGATAAGTACATGGAGCTTAGAGGGCTATATGTAAGCCTAGTAATTACTAAGGTAGGGACATTTTCGGCACGACTTTGTGGGCCGAAGGGCCTGTATTCTGCTGTAGGTTTTCTATGTTCTGTGTTCTAACTTGCACCGTCAACGGGAGGGACCATGGGAAACATTATGGAACGGGGCTAGAGATACAAGGTTGCTGAAAGTGGAGTCACAGATAGTCAGAAACCATGGGGAGTGTTGTAGAACAGAGGGACCCAGAGGTACAAGGTTGCTGAAAGTGGAGTCACAGGTAGTCAGGAACCCTGGGGAGTGTTGTAGAACAGAGAGTCCCAGAGGTACGGGGACACGGTTCCCTGAAAGAGGAGTCACTGGTAAACAGGGAACCAGGGGAATGTTGGAGAACAGAGGGACCCAGGGGTACAGGTACACGGTCCCTGGAAAGTGGAGTCACGGGTAGGCAGGGCGGTGAAGAAGGCGTCAGACGAGCCGCCCTTCGTCAGTCAGGGCAATGAGTACAGGAGTAGGGAGGTCACGTTGGAAATGTACAGCCGTCAGTGACGCCACGCTTGGAGCAGAGTGATCCGTTTCCCTCGTCCTCCACCGGATAAGCTGCCACTGAGCTGGAGACAGTACAGAGGAGATTTACCACGACATTGCAGCGACTCGAGTGACTGAGTTATGGAGACTTTATACTTTGGAGTGCAGAGGTGACCTGAGGGAGTTGTGTAAAACCACATGGGCTCAGACAAGGTGAACGCACAGCGTAATTTTTCTCTAGGCTTGGACAATCGTGGACCAAAGCACTCTGGGATACGGTGACAGCAGTAAGTGGGGACAAGAGTGACAACTTTGTTTTTACCCAGACAGTGGTCCGTCTGTGGGGCGGGCTGCCAGAGGAAGTGGTCGAAGCAGATGCATTAGAACTTGAACACGTATGCGTAAAGCACGTGACCCCTTCAGCGTGACGTCATTATTGTGAACACTGACCTGCCTGTGCAGTCACTGACATATCGGCGGGTCCCGAGGCAATGGGAGGATCTTCATACTCTTCCACAAGATATTCGTCTTTCGGAAGGCTCAGCACTGAGTCGGTGGAGTTCAGACCGTCTGAGAGAGAATGAGAGAGACAGAGAGAAATAGAAGGAGGAGAGACTGGCAGAGAATGTACTTTGCCTGTCGGCGGCGTCAACAGAGCTTTATGAAATGGGATTTCTCGTAGGTCTGCAGTGGTTATTTATAAAGGGGGCTTCGAGAATTTTAGTCCATTGTATGTGGCCTGTCAGTGGCTGTAACCGGAACACCAATCGTGAGTTGGATAGCAGGGAATGTTCAGCCACAAAAGGGAGACACTGCCTAGCGGAGCGGTCACCAAAGCAGCGGCTGTCAAAGGAGTGATCTGAGACAGAGTGGCAGGGATTTGGTACATTCGGGCTCCAGCGATATCGGATCGAGACAAGGTAAGCTACCTGTAGGAATAGAACAGGAAGTATGTCTGTAAGGCCGGTATTCTATACTGAGTGTTAGATGTGGGAAGTCCGGGAGATACCCAGCCTCCAGGACGGCCACATCCGCGCCTGGTGCGTCGAGCTGAAGTTCCTGTAGGGTAGGGTAGGGGACAGGAACCGTGGTGTACAAAGCCTGTAATGAATCTAGTCAAGAAGAAAAGAAAAGCTTACAAAAGCTTCAGAGAGCGAGGTAAATGTTAGAGAACTAGAAACTTATAAGGCTAATGGGAAGGAGTTTAAGATGGAAATTAGTGGAGCCAGAATGGGCCATAACAAGGCCTTTCCGGGCAGGACTAAGGGAAACATTCTACAAGTATGTGAAGTGCGTGAGGATAAGACCTGAAAGAGTAGGACTATCAAATATGATTGTGATTGTGCGAAAGGGTGTATGGAACCGGAGGAAATAGCAGAGGTACTTAATCAATACTTTACTTCAGTACTCACTATGGAAAAAAGATCTTGGTGATTGTAGTGATGACTTGCAGCGGACTGAAAAGCTTGAACATATAGGTATTAAGAAAAAAAGATGTGCTGGAGCTTTTGGAAAGCATCAAGTTGGATACATCGCCGGGATCGGATGAGATGTAACCCATGCTACTGTGGGGGGGGGGGATAGAGAGGAGGTTTCTGACCCACTAGCGATGATGCCGAGGACTGGAGGTTTGCGGATGTTGTTCTTTTATTTAAGAAAGGGAGTAGAGATAGGCCATTAAATTATGGACCAGTGAGTCTTACCTCAGTGGTTGGCAAGTTGATGGAGAAGATCCTGAGAGACTGGACTTATGAACATTTGGAGAGGTATAATGTGGCTAGTAGTAGTCAGCATGACTTTGACAAGGTCAGGTCCTGCCTTACGAGCCTGATTGAATTTGGAGAGGTATAATGTGGCTAGTAGTAGTCAGCATGGCTTTGACAAGGTCAGGTCCTGCCCTAGGAACCTGATTGAATTTGGAGAGGTATAATGTGGCTGGTAGTAGTCAGCATGGCTTTGACAAGGTCAGGTCCTGCCTTACGAGCCTGATTGAATTTGGAGAGGTATAATGTGGCTAGTAGTAGTCAGCATGGCTTTGACAAGGTCAGGTCCTGCCCTAGGAACCTGATTGAATTTGGAGAGGTATAATGTGGCTGGTAGTAGTCAGCATGGCTTTGACAAGGTCAGGTCCTGCCTTACGAGCCTGATTGAATTTGGAGAGGTATAATGTGGCTAGTAGTAGTCAGCATGGCTTTGACAAGGTCAGGTCCTGCCCTAGGAACCTGATTGAATTTGGAGAGGTATAATGTGGCTGGTAGTAGTCAGCATGGCTTTGACAAGGTCAGGTCCTGCCCTAGGAACCTGATTGAATTTGGAGAGGTATAATGTGGCTGGTAGTAGTCAGCATGGCTTTGACAAGGTCAGGTCCTGCCCTAGGAACCTGATTGAATTTGGAGAGGTATAATGTGGCTGGTAGTAGTCAGCATGGCTTTGACAAGGTCAGGTCCTGCCCTACGAACCTGATTGAATTTGGAGAGGTATAATGTGGCTAGTAGTAGTCAGCATGGCTTTGACAAGGTCAGGTCCTGCCCTAGGAACCTGATTGAATTTGGAGAGGTATAATGTGGCTGGTAGTAGTCAGCATGGCTTTGACAAGGTCAGGTCCTGCCCTACGAACCTGATTGAATTTGGAGAGGTATAATGTGGCTGGTAGTAGTCAGCATGGCTTTGACAAGGTCAGGTCCTGCCCTAGGAACCTGATTGAATTTGGAGAGGTATAATGTGGCTAGTAGTAGTCAGCATGGCTTTGACAAGGTCAGGTCCTGCCTTACGAGCCTGATTGAATTTGGAGAGGTATAATGTGGCTGGTAGTAGTCAGCATGGCTTTGACAAGGTCAGGTCCTGCCTTACGAGCCTGATTGAATTTGGAGAGGTATAATGTGGCTGGTAGTAGTCAGCATGGCTTTGACAAGGTCAGGTCCTGCCCTACGAACCTGATTGAATTTGGAGAGGTATAATGTGGCTAGTAGTAGTCAGCATGACTTTGACAAGGTCAGGTCCTGCCTTACCGGCCTGATTGAATTTGGAGAGGTATAATGTGGCTAGTAGTAGTCAGCATGGCTTTGACAAGGTCAGGTCCTGCCCTAGGAACCTGATTGAATTTGGAGAGGTATAATGTGGCTAGTAGTAGTCAGCATGGCTTTGACAAGGTCAGGTCCTGCCTTACGAGCCTGATTGAATTTGGAGAGGTATAATGTGGCTGGTAGTAGTCAGCATGGCTTTGACAAGATCAGGTCCTGCCTTACGAGCCTGATTGAATTTGGAGAGGTATAATGTGGCTAGTAGTAGTCAGCATGGCTTTGACAAGGTCAGGTCCTGCCCTAGGAACCTGATTGAATTTGGAGAGGTATAATGTGGCTAGTAGTAGTCAGCATGGCTTTGACAAGGTCAGGTCCTGCCTTACGAGCCTGATTGAATTTGGAGAGGTATAATGTGGCTGGTAGTAGTCAGCATGGCTTTGACAAGGTCAGGTCCTGCCTTACGAGCCTGATTGAATTTGGAGAGGTATAATGTGGCTAGTAGTAGTCAGCATGGCTTTGACAAGGTCAGGTCCTGCCTTACGAGCCTGATTGAATTTGGAGAGGTATAATGTGGCTGGTAGTAGTCAGCATGGCTTTGACAAGGTCAGGTCCTGCCTTACGAGCCTGATTGAATTTTTTGAGGATGTGACTAATCACATTGAGGAAGGAAGAGCAGTAGATGTACTGTATATGGATTTCAGCAAGGCATTTGATAAGGTAACCTATGTAAGGCTTATTGAGAAAGTAAGGAGGCAAGTGATGCAAAGTGGCATTCCTTTGTGGATCCAGAACTGGCATTCCCGCAGAAAGCAAAGAGTGGTTGTAGACGTGTCATATTCTGAATGGCAGTTGGCCACCAGTGAAGAGCCTCAGAGATCTCTCCTAGGTCCCTTACTCTTCGTGATTTATTTTTTTTTAATATAAATGACCTGGACGAGGAAGTGGAGGAATGGCTTGGTAATTTTTCTAATGACACAAAGGTTGGAGGTGTTGTGGATAGTGTTGAGGGCTGTCAGAGGTTACAGCGGGGCATTGGTGTGATGCATAACTGGGCTGAGAAGTGGCAGATGGAGTTCAACCCAGATAAGTGAGAAGTTGTTCATTTTGGTAGGTCAAATATGATGGTAGAATATAGTATTTATGGCAAGACTCCTGGCAGTTTGGAGGATCAGTGAGATCTTGGGGATCGAGGCCTAACGACGCTCAAAGCAGCTGCGCAGGTTGACTCTGTGGTTAAGAAGGCGTACGGTGTATTGGCCTTTATGAATCATGGGATAGAGTATAGGAGAAGAGAGTTATTTTTGCAGATCCTTCCTATTAGCCTTACAATCTTCTAGATCTCTAACATTATCTAGCTCTCCGAAACTTCTGTAAGTTTTTTTTTCTTCTTCACTAGATTTATTACAACTTTTCAACACCACGGTTCCTGCACCCTACCGTAACTTCACTGTCTCATTGGAACGTACCTATACGGAACACTACACAAATATCCCCTCAATATTTCCCACATTTCTCGGGTACTTTTCCCTGAGAACATCTGTTTCCAACTAAGCTTCCAATTTCCTGCCTGCTTGCCTCATAATTCTCCTTACTCCAATTAAAAGCTTTTCCATCCGTTCCTCTCTCTCTCTCCAATGCTAATGTAAAGGAGATAGAAATATGCTCATTTTCTCCAAAATGTGCTTCGTCTGAGAGATCTAACGCCTGAACTGGTTAATTCCCCAATGCCAAATCAAGTACCGACTCTCCTCTTTCAGACTTATCTAAATATTGTGTCAATAAACCTTCCTGAACACACCTAACAAACTCGACCACATCAAAACCCCTTGCTCTAGGAAGATGCCTATCTATATTTGGGAAATTATAATCTCCCATCACGACAACTCTGCTATTATTACACTTTTCCAGGATCTGTTTCCGTATCTGATCCTTGATATCCCTGTTACTATTGAGCGGACTATTAAAAAAAAATACCAAGTAAAGTTATTGACCCCTTCCTGTTCCTAACCTACAACCACTGAGATTCCGTAGACAATCCGTCCATGGCGACCACCTTCTCTGCAGCTGTGAAGCTATCTTCGATCAACTCTGCCACACCCACCTCTTTTGCCTTCCTGTCCTTCCTGAAACATCTAAAACCCGGCACTTAAAGGAACCATTCCAATCCCTGAGCCATACAACTCTCTGTAATGATCACCAAGTCATATCTCCATGTACTCATCCACGCTCTAAGCTAATCACTTTGTTAACAGCTTTATCGGGTCAGCATGAGGTGTAGACAGGACCCATGGAGGGAAGGCTGGTTTCAGAGATGTGCTAGGCTGTGTACACAGTGCTCTGCAGTTTCTTGCGGTCGCGGGTAGAGTAGTTTATGTATTTTGATTGAGGAAGCAGGGAGCTTCATGTTAGCAGGGTGACAGACGTGATCTGCCGGGAACTCAGTAAGGCAGGTTAATGTCTCCACTTTATAGGCTGCTCTGTAGAATGGTGTGGGTCACAGGGAGATTTGTCAGACTGATTTGTGCGGATTGGTAATGATCGTTGAATTTAATAAGTCAGTTCACAAGGTCCCAGATTGCAGATCGCTCTGAACGATGGAAGACAGGGAGATAGAGAGCGACGGAGAAATAATGGAGCAGATATAACAGGAAAGAGGAGGACGATAGGGAGATTGGATGATTGGCAAGTTTGCAGTCGACTCAATGGTTGGTGGTGTTGTGGATATCGTGGAAGATTGTAGAAGATGGCAGAAAGACATTAATAGGATGCAGTAGTGGGTTGAGAAGTGCCAGATGGAGTTCAACCCGGAGGAGTGTGAGGTGGTACACTTTAGAAGGACTAACTCCAAGACAGAGTACAAAGTAAATGGCAGGATACTTAGTAGAGTGGAGGAGCTGAGAGAACCGGGGGTACATGTCCACAGATCCCTGAAAGTTGCCTCGCAGGTAGATAGGCTGGTTAAGAAAGCGTATGGGGTGTTAGCTTTCATAGGTCGACGGATAGATTTTAAGAGACGCGATGCAAAGAATGGTAACAGTGTTTTATAGAGCTGTGGCCTAACCAGTGTTTTATAGAGCTGCATCATTTTTTTCTAAGCTTGGAGAATCGAGAACCGAAGCGCACAGGTCTAAGATGATAGCAGAAAGAGTTTCAACAGGGTAACCGAGTGACGACTTTTTTTTTAACACAAGCTGGAACGAGCTGCCAGAGGAAGTGATCGATGCAGATGCTTTTGGACTTGAATACGTGGGCATCGGGCACGTGACATATTCAGAATGACGTCAATATTGTGAACTCTGACCTGCTTGTGCAGACTCTGTTATTTCGGCGGGTCCCGAGGCAATGGGAGGATCTTCATTCTCATCGATGAGAGGTTCCTCTTTCGGAAGTATCACCACTGAATAGGTGGCGTTCAGACAGTCTACGAGAGAATGAGAGAGAGAGAGAGAGAGAGAGAGAAATGGAGGAGGAGAGATCGTTAGAGAATGCGGTGAGTGCGAACAAAAAGTTTGAACAGAGTGAGAGGAAAAGAGAGTAACGAGAGAGTGTTAAGTGAGGGTGACAGACAGGGCTGAGAGGCAGGGAGAGGAGGTCAGCGAGAGAGTGAAGTCAGAGGAGAAACACGGGGAAATCGAGCAGGAGAGAAAGGGTGGAATGAGTGGATGGAGAGGGAAAGAGGGTGGGAGATGGGGGCGATGGGCGGGAATGGAGAGAATGGGAAGAGGGAAAAGGGAAAGAATTAGGAGAGGGAGGGACGGATAGAGAAGAGGGAGAGGATAGAGTGAAGGGGGAGTGAGAAGTGTGAAAGCGATAGCGAAAGAGCGAAGGAGAGAGGGGTAGAGTGGGGGGAGGAGACAGAGGGACAGAGGGAGCGAGAGAGAAATGCAGACAGAGAGGGAAAAGACAGAGGATTCTGTTTGTACTATTTTGCTCCTCGTTCTATTATGGTATGAAACCCTCTTTTCTCACACATTGGATATATGACGAGCTTGCGACTAGGGAATTTCTAGGCCGTCTCTGTATTCGGTTAGATGGTCGGCACAACATTGTGGGCCGAAGGGACTGTAATGTGCTATAGATTTCTCTGTTCTGTGTCCTGGTGATACATGCTTCCGTAACTCCCTGCCCATGGGGTTGGTGCAGAAGAGGGATGGGTGGGGGTGGGTGAAGGTAGATTTTTGATGAAGCTGGCTGCTTTCCCGAGGCAGCAGGAAGTACAGTCAGGGTCCATGGAGGGGAGGCTGGTTTCGGAGCTGTGAGTAGCTGTGTCCACAGAGCCCTGCAGCTTTTTTGTGGTCACGGGCGGAACAGTATCTCTGTATTATGAGTGAGGAACCAGGACGGTTCATTAGAACAGGGAAGTAGACCTGATGAGTGTGGGAGCTCAATAAGGCATTTCTCGCTTCCACTTTGTAGGTCACTGTGTATAATGGTGTGGGGACCAGGGGGATTTGACTGACTGATTTGCTCGGATTGGTGGGCATACCGCACACTGACTTTAATGCATCCATTCACAAGTTCCCTGAAGGCAGATAACTCCAGAAGATGGAAGAGAGGGCTGGGAGAAGCAGAGAAGGAACACTGAGCACTGATAGAGGGATGGAGAGGAGAAGATAGAGCGGGTGGATAATGGAAGAGGCAGGAGAATTCTAGGTGGTGTGAGACCCAGGGTGACTTGCCGGGATAATTTGACCAGGTAAGTCAAATTCGGCACGGAGATTAGATGGAGCGTATATAGACTATAACACGGCGATTAGCAAGACCCAGATGGCTGTCTATTCTGGAGGAACATGTAGAAAGCAAAGAGGTCTGTCTGACTAATTTTAATTGCGGCGGACGGATCAGGTCGGGATGGTAGTTGTTAGGTTCCAGATGGTTTACCTTTCTGGAAAATCATTAGACCATAAGACCAGAAAAGCCGGGACCAGAACCAGAGAACCATAGAACATTACAAAACAGAAACAGGCTTTTCGACCCTTCATGGCTGTGCCGAAACATTTTTCTGCCTAGTCCCACTGACCTGCACCTGGCCCATAACCCTCCATACACCTCTCATCCATGTACCTGTCCAAGTTTTTATCAAATGTTAAAAGTGAGCCCGCATTTGCCACTTCATCTGGCAGCTCATTCCACACTCCCACCACTCTCTGTATGAAGGAGCCCGCACGATGTTCCCTTTAACCGTTTCCCCCTTTACCGTTAACTCATGTTCTCTTGTTTTTTTTTTTCTCCCCTACCCTCAGTGGAAAAAGCCTGCTTGCATTCTCTCTATCTATATCCATCATAATTTGATATACCTCTATCAAATCTCCCCGCATTCTTCTACGCTCCAGTGAATAAAGTCCTAACCTATTCAACCTTTCTCTGTAAGTCTGTTTCTCAAGTCCCGGCAACATCCTTGCAATCGAACAGGAGAGAGTGCAGAGGAAGATGTTGTACAGGACGTCGGTAAGGCCGCACACGGGGTACGTTATTCAGCTTTCATCGTCCTGCTCTAGGAAAGATGCGATCGAACAGGAGAGAGTGCAGAGGAAGATGTTGTAAAGGACGTCGGTAAGGCCGCACACGGGGTACGTTATTCAGCTTTCATCACCCTGCTCTCGGAAAGATGCAATCGAACAGGAGAGAGTGCAGAGGAAGATTTGCGGTGCCTCCAGAGACTGAGTTACGAAGCGAGGTTGCGCTGAAGGCAATAATATACCTTGTAGGACAGGGGTGACCTTTCAGGGGTTTCTGAAGCCACGAGGGGCACAGACAGAGTGAATACGCACAGCTTCCAGAGACTTGGGGAATCGTGGACCGAAGCGCACAGGCCTGAGGTGAGATGGGGAAGAGATTTAATTGGAGAGCCGATCGACAACCTTTTGTTACCGAGATGGCGGTCAGTCTATGAAACGAGCTGACAGAGAAGCGGTCGAGGCGGATACATTACAAACTTGGGTACTTGGGCCCATGACACGCCACTTCTCCACAATGACGTCATTGTCGAGATCACTGACCTGTCTGTGCAGTGATTGGCCACTCGCCGGGTCCCGAGGCAACGGGCGATTCCACATCATGATCGCTGGGGGGTTCGCCTTTCCCAATCATCAGCTCTGAGTAGGTGCAGGTCAGACCGTCTGGAAGACAAAGCGAGAGAATGTGAGAGAGAGTGTTAGAGAATGGGGAGGTGGCGGGAGAGGGAAAAAGGGAATACGGACAGAAGACTAACAGAGGGGGAGAGAGGGATGGGAGACAGCAAGAGGGGTGATGGAAAACAGAAGTGGAGAGAGGGTAAAAGTGATTGCTGGGGTGGTTGAATTATGCGTGATGGAAGTGGCAGAGTGAGGGAGGAAGAGACCAAGGGAGCGATAGAGAGAGGAAGAGTGCAAAGGAGAAAACGAGAGTGTAGAGAGAGGCAGGAAAGAGAGGGCTAAAGAGGGAGGGAAAGTGTGAGAGGGAGAGGAGACAGGGGAAACGAGAGAGAGAGAGAGAGAGAATGGAACAGAAAGCGTCAGTGGCGGAGAGGGGTAGGTAGGAGGTGGTTGAAGGAGGGACAGAGAGGGAAGGGGCTGTGATGGGGAGAACATGGAGAGAGAGGAAACGAGTGGGTGATATGAGGAGCAAAGCAGACGGAGGACGAGGGAGCGGAGAGTGGATGAGAAGGTTTAATAGAGAGGTAGAGGAGTAACAGGGAAAGGGAAGGATAGTTTGGTTGAGAGAGAAATCGGGAGAAGGGGCTCAGAGAGGGGTATACTTTATTTTCCACGTACGATACATTAGTTTCAGATGGAAGAAAAACAGTGAGTATCAGAGACTACCTGAGGCTCTCTCAACACCGTCCCATTGCACACTCCCGGTATCACACACACGGTGAAGTTCCCTTCACACCGTCCCATCACACACTCCCGGTATCAGACACACAGTGAATCTCCCTTCACACCGTCCCATCACACACTCCCGGGGTCAGACACACAGTGAAGTTCCCTTCACACCGTCCCATCACACACTCCCGGTGTCACACACACAGTGAAGATCCCTCCGCGCAAGGGTCATTTACAGGGTCTGACTGTCGTGGTCAGACACAGTGACCTTCATGTAAGCCTCTCTGCGTCTCTGAGCTCAGAAGGGGAAGAGACCGTTGTCAGAGGAAGCCCGTTTTGACAAGAGAGTCAGATCGACACCAACAAGCAGCAGGTGAACAGATGGTAAAGAGAGGAAGCGGGATCAGAGGGTGGAGATGCAGCAAGTGTGGGTGGGGAGGGTATGAGGGTGTGCGAGAGGGTGGTCGACTGAGATAGGAATAGTGAGAGAGGGGAGAAATGGTGGACGGATAGAGTGAGGAGATTGGGGGTCGGTAGTAAGAGTGGGATATGTGTGGACGTGGACTGAGTGTGTAAAGGAATGAGAGAAGAGGGAGTATTGGGAGTGAGGTGGGAGAGGAGGGAAAGTAAGAGTGATGGAAATGGTTGAACCGGATTGGACGGGGTAGAGGATTACAGAATAGAGGCGGAGATGATTGGGAGAGAGAGGGAGAAAAGAGGGGGCATGTGAATGCATGGAAGAGACGGAGAGAGAAGGAATGAGGGATAGGGAGGAGAGAGAGAGAGGGAAAGGGAATGTCAACGATGCAGGGAGACACAAATGGGGAGCTCGACTTTCCAAATGTTCAGCTCCGAGTAGGCGGAGTTCAGTCTGGGAGATAAAGCGAGAGAATGTGAGACAGTATGAGTGAATGGGGGACAGCGAGAGAGTGGAAGAGAGATTACGGAAAGAAGAGGTAACACAGGGGGTGAGTGGGTGAGAGGCAGCAAGAGGGGTGAGGGTAGACAGAAGGGGAGCGAGGGTAAAAGGATTGATGGGCTGGTTGACACATGCGTGATCGAATTGGGAGAGAGAGTGTGGAAGAGAACCAGGAAGCGATAGAGAGGGAAAGTGTGCAAAGGGGCGGGGAAAGCAGGAATAGGAGAGTAGGGAATGTGACAGAGGGGAGAGGATTGTGAAAGTGGGCAAAAAGAGAGGGAAGAGAGGGGGGATCGGGATAGGGAGGTTGAGAGGTGAGTAGGGGAAAACGAGCGAGTGAGAGTGGAAAGCGAGGGACAGCGAGTGGGAGGGAAGAGAGGGGGAATCTGGGAATCTGGGAGAGGGAGAGGAGACAGGGGGAAAGAAGCAGATGCAAAATGGAACAGATAGCGTCAGTGACAGGGGAGGGGGAGGTAGGAGACAGGTTCAAAGAGAGAGAGAGGGAGAAGCGGCAGTGATGAGGAGAAAGGTGAAATGAGAGGGTGAGATGAGGAACAAAGCGGACAGAGGACGATGGAGGGGAGAGTCGATGAGAAAGGGGCAACGAGAGGTAGCGAGGGAACACGGAAAGAGAAAGATAGCGTGGGTGAAAGAGAAAGCGAGATAAAGTGCTCAGGGAGGGCTTGACGTTAAATTCCACGTACGATACACTAGCTTCAGCTGGGAAAAAACAGTGAGTATCAGATACTGCCTCAGGGTCCCGCAAAAACCGTCCAAAACACACACTCCCAGTATCACACAGACAGTGAATTTCCCTCCACACCGCGCCAGGGCCATAGACAGGGTCTGACTGCCGAGGTCAGACACAGTAATCTTCCCTCTACAGCGTCCCGTCGCACAGTCCTAGGCCAGAAACCCCTTCCACACTGACCCATCAAACATTCCCGGGGTCAGACACAGAGTGGATCTCCCTCCACACCGTCCCATCACACACTCCCAGAGTCAGACATAGTCTGAATCTCCCTCCACACCGTCCCATCACACACTCCAGAGGTCAGACACAGAGAGATTCTCCCTCCACACCGTCCTATCACACACTCCCGGGGACAGACACAGATTGAATCTCACTCCACACCGTCCCATCACACACTCCCGGGGACAGACACAGAGTGAATCTCACTCCACACCGTCCCATCACACACTCCCGTGGACAGACACAGAGTGAATCTCACTCCGCACCGTCCCAACACACACTCCCGGGGTCAGACACAGAGTGAATCTCCCTCCACACCGTCCCATCACACACTCCCGGGGACTGACACAGAGTGTATCTCACTCCGCACCGTCCCATCACACACACTCTGGGTCCGACACAGAGAAAATCTGCCCCTGCATTGTTGCATCACAGCAGCGCCCCTCCCCTCAGATGGGCAGACGTAGAGGGAAGCTCCTTCCCCACTCTTCCATCACACGCCCTTGTGGACAAACATAGATTTAAACTCTCTCCCTCCGTCTCTCTGCCCAACTCACCTCGAGAAGGAGTCCGTGGGTACGGGTTTGCGAATATCACATTCATGTAAGTCTCTCTGGCGTCCATCCTGTCGAGGATTCTCTGCCTCTCTGAGCTCAGAAGGGGAAGTGACCGTTGTCAGAGGAAGCCCGTTTTGACAAGGGAGTCAGATCGACACCAACAAGCAGCAGATGAACAACCGATAAAGAGAGGAACCGAGAGCAGGGGGTGGGGAGTCGGCAAGTGTGAGTGGGTTGAGGGTGAGCGAGAGGGTGGTCGGCCTAGATAAGAATAATGAGAGTGGGGAGTAATGGTTGCAGGGAGGAAATAAGGAGATTTGGGGTCGGCAGTCAGAGTGGGAACAGTGTGGCCGTGGTCTGAGTGGGTAAAGAAACGAGAGAAGGGGGAGTGTTGGGTGTGAGGTGGGAGGGAAGTGAAAGTAGGAGTGATGGAGATAGGGAAACCGGACGGGACGGGGTGGAAGGTTAGAGAAATAGAGGAGGAGATGATTGGGCAGGAGAGGGAGAAAGGAGAGGGCAGGTGAATGGGTGGAAGAGAGGCGGAGAGAAAGAATGAGCGAGCGGAGAGAGATACAGAGAGGAGAGAGAGGGTGGGACAGAGCCGAAAGAGGAAAGCAGGAAAGGGGAGGGATCAGGGAAAAGGAACGTAAACGATAGAGGAAGCGGCAAATGGGGGTCTTCGCCCTTCCCAATCATCAGCTCTGAGTAGATGGATGTGAGACCGTCTGGGAGACAAAGCAAGAGAATGGGGGAGATCGAGAGAGGAGAAGAGAGTACGGAAAGCAGAGGTAACATAGAGGCTGATGGGAGACAGCAAGAGGGGTGAGGGAAGACAGAAGGGGAGAGAGCGCAAAAGGATCGATGTGGTGGTTAAAACATGTGTGATCCAGGGAGACAGAGAGGGTGGAAAAGACCAATAGAGCTATAGAGAGGGGAAGTGTGCAAAGAGGAGAGCGACAGCGGGAGACCGGTGGAGTGTGACAGAGGGGAGAGGATTGAGAAATTGGGCAAAAAGGGAGGGAAGAGAGAATGGGGATGGAATAGAGAGGTTGAGAGATGGGTAGAGAACAGGGAGACCGAGCTAGCGAGAGTGGAGAGGGAGGGACAGAGAGTGGAACTATAGAGAGGGGGAAGGGGGGAGACAATATGAGAGAGAGAGAGAGAGAGAGAGAGAGAGAGAGAGAGAGAGAGAGAGAGAGAGAGAGAGAGAGAGAGAGAGAGAGAGAGAGAGAGAGAGAGAGAGAGAGAGAGAGAGAGAGAGAGAGAGAGAGAGAGAGAGAGAGAGACAGGGCGAAAGAGTCAGAGAGAAAATGGAACAAGTAGCGTCAGTGGCAGGAAAGAGGGAGATAAGAGCGAGAGGTTGAAGGAGCAAAAGAGAGGAAAGGGGCAGTGACGGGGAGAGAACGGAGAGAGGGGAAATGAGAGTGTGAGATGAGGAACAAAATAGAGAGAGGACAAGGGAAGGGAGAGTGGATGAGAAACGGTGAGAGAGTAGAGGGCTAAGAGGAAAAGAGAAGGAAGGAGTGGGAGAGAGAGAAAACGAGAGAAGGAGGTAGAGAGGGCCTTGAATTCAGGTTCCACTCATAATACATTAGGTGCAGCTGGGAGAGAAACACTGAGTATCAGAAACAGATTGAAGCTTTCTCCGCCATATCTATTCACACGCTGCAGAAGTCAGACACAGAGTTAACTTCACTCTCCTCCGCACTCTCCAATCACAAACCCCCAGGGTAAGACACAGAGATAACTTCTCTCTGCTATGCACTCTCCCATCACAAACCACCAGGGTCATATGCAGAGTAAACTTACCTCTCCTCCGCACTCTCCCATCACAAACCCCCAGGGTCAGACACAGAGTTAAGTCCCCTCTCCTCCGCACTCTCCCATTAAAAAACCCCACGGTCAAACACAGAGTTAACCTCTCTCCCATCACAAACCCCCAGGGTCAAACATAGAGTTAACTTCACTCTCCCATCACAAACCCCGAGGGTCAAACTCAGAGTTAACTTCCCTCTCCTCCGCCCTCTCCCATCACAAACTCCCAGGGTTAGACACAGAGTTAACTTCCCTCTCCTCCGCACTCTCCCATCACAACCCCCCAGGGTCAGACACAGAGTTGTTCCCTCTCTTCCGCACTCTCCCATCGCAAACCCCCAGGGTCAGACACAGAGTTAAGTTCCCTCTCCTCTGCACTCTCCCATCAAAACCCCCCAGAGTCAAACACAGAGTTACCCTCTCTCCCATCACAAACCTCGAGGGTCAAACTCAGAGTTAACTTCCCTCTCCTCCGCACTCTCCCATCACAAAACCCCAGGGTCAGACGCAGAGTTAACTTTCCTCTCCTCCGCACTCTCACATCAAAAAACCCCCAGGGTCATACACAGAGTTAACTTCCCTCTCCTCCGCACTGTCCCATCTCAAACCCCCAGGGTCAGACACAGAGTTAACTTCCCTCTCCTCCGCACTGTCCCATCACAAACCCCAGGGTCATACACACAGTTAACTTCACTCTACCAGCACAAACCACCAGGGTCAGACACAGAGTTAACTTCCCTCTCCTCCGCACTGTCCCAGCACAAACCCCCAGGGTCAGACACAGAGTTAACTTCCTTCTCCTCCGCACTCTCCCATCACAAACCGCCAGGGTCAGACACAGCGTTAACTTCCCTCTGTTCTGCACTCTCCCATCACAAACCCCCAGGGTCAGACACAGAGTTAACTTCCCTCTACTCTGCACTCTCCCATCTCAAACCCCCAGGGTCATACACAGAGTTAACTTCCCGCTCCTCCGCACTCTCCCATCACAACACCCCAGGGTCAGACACAGAGTTAACTTCCCTCTCCTCCGCACAGTCCCATCAAAAACCCCAGGGTCTTACACACAGTTAACTTCACTCTACCAGCACAAACCCGCAGGGTCAGACACAGAGTTAACTTCCCTCTCCTCCGCACTCTCCCATCACAAACCCCCAGGGTCAGACACAGAGTTAACTTCCCTCTCCTCCGCACTCTCCCATCACAAACCCCCAGGGTCAGACACAGAGTTAACTTCCTTCTCCTCCGCACTCTCCCATCACAAACCCCCAGGGTCAGACACAGGGTTAAATTCCCTTTCCTCCGCACTCTCCCATCACAAACCCCCAGATTCAGACACAGAGTTAACTTCCCTCTCCTCCGCACTCTCCCATCACAAACCCCCAGGGTCAGACGCAGAGTTAACTTCCCTCTCCTCCGCCCTCTCCCATCTCAAACCCCCAGGGTCAGACACAGAGTTAACTTCCCTCTCCTCCGCACTCTCCCATCACAAACCCCGAGGGTCAGACACAGAGTTAACTTCCCTATCCTCCGCACTCTCCCATCATAAACCCCCAGGGTCAGACACAGAGTTATCTTCCCTCTCCTCCGCACTGTCCCATCTCAAACCCCGAGGGTCAGACACAGAGTTAACTTCCCTCTCCTCTGCACTCTCCCATCACAAACCCCCAGGGTCAGACACAGAGTTAACTTCCTTCTCCTCCGCACTCTCCCATCACAAACCCCCAGGGTCAGACACAGGGTTAAATTCCCTCTCCTCCGCACTCTCCCATCACAAACCCCCAGATTCAGACACAGAGTTAACTTCCCTCTCCTCCGCACTCTCCCATCACAAACCCCCAGGGTCAGACACAGAGTTAACTTCCCTCTCCTCCGCACACTCCCATCACAAACCCCCAGGGTCAGACACCCCCAGGGTCAGACGCAGAATGCAGCCTCTACTGGCCATCTGCTGGATCCGCTGCCTTTCACGCAGGTCGGTGGAGCTGAAGGAGGGGACACCAGTGAGGTTGTTGAGGGGTCAGAGCGGAGAAAAAAGAGATTGGAGGGGGAGGAAGAGGGCGAGTGGCGAAGATGTGGTGGAGAAGGAGAACAAGACAAGCTTATGCCATGCCTGTCCGGTTGGGGGCTCTCCCTCCGGCCCAATGTAGCCTTCGACGTCATGCGATCTGGGAGATGCGGGGAGGATTGACGGAGATGGCGGGACGTCAGCGAACTCCTGACACCATTCCTCTCTGCCACTCGCTCACTGTCACATATTTTCAGCTCCTCTTCTCTCTCATCCAGCTCCCAAAAGCTCTTTCATCCTCTCCTTTCCCAAACTTTGCATCAGTCCCCTTGATCCCCCCTTTACTCATCTCTCTGTCTCTCTCTGTCGCCATCGCGTTCTCTCCCCCACCACCTCCCTCGGTTGGTCCCATATCATACTCCCCCTGCTTTTCTACTTCCCCAACCATTCGGCCTCTCTGTCCACCTCCCAGAATCACTACCGTACCTCCTCCCCTCCCTCTCACTATCTGCTTCTCCACTCTCCAACATCATCTCTTACGCTTTTCTGCTCTGTACCTCACCCTCCCTTCCTGCTCCCCCGCTACCTTTCTTCACCTCTTTCACTCATCTCCCTCCCCTCCCACCCACTGTCCATATCACACCCCTTCGTCTTTCTCTTCCTGTTCCACTTCCCCCATCCCCACCCTCCTCTATCCCTCTTTCTTTACCCCACCCCACCCTCCACCTCCCCTCACCATCCCTTCTCTCCCTACCCGTATCTCCCGCCCGCTGCATCCTTCCCTCCCTCCCCGACAGAAAATCCTGCGAGCCACTCTCCAGCCCCACCCGTCCCCCGCTTCCCTCCCTTCTATTGTAACTCGGTGGTAGGAAGGATTTCCGATTACTCTCCGTGGGACTTCGTGGAGAGGCCAGGAGAGGAAGCTTTTGCATGGGAGTCAGGGAACATGCTGACATATGGGATTGGAGAGAGGGGGAGGGACCGACTTGCAAGCGGTATGGGAGGGCGGTAAATCTAGGGAAGGGAAGTGAAAGGAGGAGATGGTTGGGAGGGATCGAACGTTTCGAGAACGAGACAAAGGGCAACGGGACAAAAGGAGGTAAGTTCCTGGCGGTGGGGGAGGAATGTTTGTGGAGTTATCCCGGGGGCGTGGTGGAACTTCCAGTCAAGATTGGGAGTGGAGTCGCGGGTGGAGGTGGGGCTTGACAACACAGGCGAGACACTATTTTTCTCCGTATCGAGGGCCCCTCGCTCAGAAGGAGAGTGAGGCTCTGCAAAAGAGGGAGAGATAGACGGTTTAGAGTGGTGAGGACGGGAACATAGGAGGTGGGAAGGTTGTCGGTCTGGCTTTCAATTGGGGGAATTCTGCCCAGTCACCCTATATTTCTCTGCTGCCGACTCTGACGGTGCGTCTCTGCCTCTCTGAGAAGGCTCGGGAAATCCGGTCAGGAACATCCCGACAAGGGACGGCGCACGGTAAGGGGAGGGCAAGAGTGGATTCCTCTCCCCTTCCCTCTCCTATTCACTACTCCTCCCCATCTCTTCCAGCTCTCCCTCCACCCTCGCTGTCTCCCGCTCCTCTCGCTTTACCTCCTCAAGCTCCTTTCCCACACAGCGTTTAACTCCCTTCCCTATCCCCTCAATCTCCCTCTTACTCCTCTCTCCATCCTCGTGCTCCTTCCTCCCTGTGTCTCACTCTCCTTCCCTGCCCACTGGCCACGCCCTCTCCTTTTCCCTTCCACACACTCCATACCCTCTCTCCTTGTCACCACCCCCCCCCACCGTCACCGTCACTTCTGCATCTCCCCCACTCGCTCTACCCTACCCTCTCTAACTTTATCTTCCCCCTCTCCATCCCACCTCCCTGTCTCGCCACCATCAGTCTCTCTCACCTCCTCTTTCTCTCTCCCAGTCTCAAAGGCGGTTCGACCCGATGCAGTAACGCAAGGTACCCCGAATTCAATAAAACCGTAAAACAAGCGATGCTTCGTCAAACTTCACTCTTTATTCATAGCATGCTCTGGGGGGAGTTATAGACTGATCTCCCAAAGAGACAGTCCGGACACTGCCCTCCCCTCGCACACAATTCCACACAATTTATAACATTGATCATTACAGGAAATATTATAATTCCGCGAATTAATACAGTCTTAGAATAGTTTCGATCACATGCTAAGATACAATTTGTTTTAAAATCATTATTGGTTCTTCATAATTATTTCTGCCAAGGTTAGCTTGGATACAATCTCAGTTCCTTATGTTGACACCTCCCCCTACTCTCCAACTTTTTACCACCCCTCTAAGCTGTCCTTCCCCTATTTAGTTATGTTATACCTCAACAAAGCTTTGTGCGACCAGATAATTCTTTATTTGGACAACTGACTAACGCTATTAGGGAACAATGTCTGGGAAATCACTTGTTGCTGGGTAAGGTTCCCTTTTTGGCTGGACAGCAGCCAACATAAGGTACCTGTAAGGTCATTGATCATAAGCTCATCATTGCCTGTTACTCCCGTCTAATCTATACCCCTATTTACCTCTCTCTTTACTCCATCACCAGCACCCTCGCTCTTCACTTTCCCCACCTTCCACTCTCTCGCAACTCTCTACCCTCTTTTCCGTCTCTGAACCACGTCCATCACTGCCCAGATCCCCGTTCTCACCCTCTCTCTCTGCCCCTCACTCTTGCTCTCCCCACCTTCCTCCCTTTCGCTCCCCATCCTTTCCCCTCCCTCCTCCCCCCTTTCCCACCCTGTCCCACTCTCTCTATCTCTCTGCCTTCCTTCTCAATCCGAGTCAATTTCCCTCGGTCTACACTTTTCTTTCTCTCCTTTCACTGCCTCCCCCTCACTATCCCCTCTCTATCCTGCATGATTTCCCCTAACCTGCCTCAATTTCGCTCCTCTCTTCAGCTCCCTTCCCAGCTCTAGCCCCTCTCTCCCTGTTCATTTCGATCTCACTGTCCTCATACAGCCCTCTGTTTCTCTCTTCCCTCTCCCTTTCTCCACCACCCTCACACACATCTTCCTCTTTTCCCAATCTCTCCCGCCCGCACTGGAGTCGCACCTGACGGACATCTGATAAAAAACCGGCCGGCAGTTCTGTACCCAGGAAAGGCGCCGCCCTCCGGACAGGAGGTGAAATGGCCGGACATTCCCTTCATAATTACCATCGCAGTCGGGATCGGTCACATTCTCCATTGCAAGTCAGGTGCGAGGGGAAAGGAGAAGGGATGTTTGGATAGGATGGAGGGGTAGAGTGAAGGCAGGTGGGATGAGGGAGGTTATATGGAAAGGATGAGAGGGAAGTAAGGTGAAAGAGAGAGACACAGAAACTCAGCACTGTCCAAACACTCCCGATCGGGGGTCCGACACATACAACCATATAATCATATAACAATTACAGCACGGAAACAGGCCAACTCGGCCCCTCTAGTCCGTGCCGAACGCTTACTCTCATCCAGTCCCACCGACCTGCACTCAGCCCATAACCCTCTATTCCTTTCCTGTCCATATACCTATTCTGTTTTTTAATGACAATATCTAAACTGGCTCTACCACTTCTACTTGAAGCTCGTACCGCACAGCTGCCGCTCTCTGAGCAAAGAAGTCCCCCCTCGTGTTACCCCTAACCTTTTGCCCCTTAACTCTCAACTCAGGTCCACTTGCCTGAATCTCCCCTACTCTAATAGAAAAAGCTTATCCACGCCAACTCTATCTCTCTCTCTCATAATTTTAAATACCTCTATTAACTCCCCCCTCACCCCTCTACGCTACAAACAATAAAGACCTAACTTGTTCAACCTTTCTCTGTAACTTAGGTGCTGAAACCCAAGTAATATTCTAGTAAATCTCATCTGTACTCTCTCTATTTTGTTGAAATCTTACCTATTATTCGGTGACCAGAAATGTACACAATACTCCAAATTTGGCCTCACCAATGCCTTGTATAATTTTTACATTATATCCTAACTCCTATACTCAATGCTCTGATTTATAAAGGCCAGCATACCAAAAGCTTTCTTCGCCACCATATCCACATGAGATTCCGACTTCAGGGAACTCTGCACCATTATTTCTTGATCATTCTGTTCTACATAGAGTGAAGCTTCCCCCGTATTGTCCCATAGCACACTAACGGAGTCAAGAAACAGGGCGAAGCTCCCTCTCTCCTCTCTCACCGATCACCAGCACTACGGCGATCCCGCCAAACCGAATTCTGTGTTTGTCTCAGAGACAGTTACTTGTGCGCGACCGGATGTAGAGCAGAGGGAAGAGGAGGAGGGGAGGAGCGGGAGGGCGGTGAAGCGGTGTTGAGTTTGAGCCAGCGGGAGGAAGTAATGAGAAACCACACAACCAGCCTGAAAGTCTGGAAACTCTCAGAACGGAGAGATCAAAACCCCATTATCCTCGGAATTACCTGTGATTACAGGCAGGAGGGTGTTTGAGTGGACGGGGCTGACAGAGTAGGGCTTCTGCAGGGAATGAGGAGAGATATTACAAAACCACCGTCAGGCTGCTGTTGGCGTTCACCATAATCATGCCCTCAGTTCTGATCCACAGGCTCCAGATCCTGGGCCGGTGAACCTCCCTCGGCAACTGGATGATGGACATCCTCATCGGGAAACCGCAGTCAATGCAGACCGGCAGTGACGTCACCGATCTACAGGTGGTGCTGAGGAAGCAGAGAGGCTACAGAAGGGTTCAGAGAGATTGAGCGAATTGGAAATAAAGCGGTGGGTGGATTACTGCGTTGGGAGATGTATGGCCATGCACTTTGGTCGAAGGAATAGAGGCGGAGACTACTTTTTAAATGGAGAGAAAATTGAAAAAAAAAAGAGGCGCATAGGGACGTGGCGGTCCTCATGCAGGATTCCCTAAAGGTTAATTTAAAGGTGGAGTCGGTGGTGATGTAGCCAGGTACAATGTTAGCAGTCATGTCATGAGGATTAGAATATATAAAAAAAAAGGCCACGAAGTTGAGGCTTTATGAAGCACTGCTGAGACCTTACGGAGTGTTGTGAGCCGTTCGGGGTCGCTTATCTGATCCGGCCGGATGTGCTTGCATTGGGAAGGGTTGAAAGGAAGTTCAGGGAATGGATTCCGGGATTGAAACGCTTATCAGATCAGGAGCGTTTGATGGCTGGAACTCAGAAGAATGAAGGGGGCGCGGGGCGGGTTGCTGTTGTTGAAACCGGTGGAATTTTTAAAGGCCTCGACAAAGTAGACGTGGAGAGATGGTTTCCCGTCATGGGACAGTCGAAGACCAGTGGAGCCACATCGGAATGGACGCCCGTCCGTTTAGAACGGAGATTGGGAGGAATTTATTTAGCCAGAGTATGGTAAATCTGTGGAATGTGCTACACAGGCGGCTGTGGAGGTCGACATTGGGGGTATTGAAGTCAGAGTTTGACAGATTCTTGATTACTCAGACCATGAAGGAATACGGTGAAAAGGCAGGAGATTGGGGCTGAGGGGGACCTGGATCAGACATGATGAAATGGCGCAGCAGACTCGATGGCCTAATTCTGCTCCTAAATCTCATGGTCTGATTTTAGGTTCCTGTGTTGCCGGGTGTCAGCATCTCAGTTGGTCTATCCTGGGACCAGCACATTCATGCAAACACGGATAAGGTGTGATGCTCCTGACAGAACAGCGCCAGGCAACTAAGTGTCGGCACGTCCATTCCCTGGAGTTTGATGAAATGTCACTTCCCCTTTAAGGCTCAGACTGACAATTATTGCCCGTCCACATCGCTTCATGGAAAGTCTGTCGTTGACGTCCCCGTGCTGAGCACTCAGTGCTCAACCATAGGAGATCAATTTCGAGAACTATTCTTCGCGATATAAACTTTAGATGTCTTTACTGCCGTCCTGTTTATTTCGAGTCTGAGTTTCAGTGTATTCCAGACCATACTCTACTCTTCCCATCACCACCGTAGGTCTCTCGTTACAGAAGTAATTACAAATTGAGCAGTTTGAGACGATTTGGTCTTTCATTGAAAACTAGCAAGTGACCGCTGGAACATGTGGCATCATCGCCTGGTCTGCAGGCTGCAACGCACGAGGTCGCCAGAGGCGGCAGAGGAATGCGGACTCAACCAGCTCCATCACGGGCACAACTCTCCCCAGCATCGGGGACATCTGCAAGATGCGATCGCTCGACAAGGCGGCATCAATCACTGAGGCCCCTCACCTCGGGTACAAACTTCCTGCTCATTGCTACCATCGGGAAGAGACACAGGAAACTGAAATCGCAAGGATTCTGGTACACCTCCATCCCCTCCGGCATCATATTTTTGAATGTATGAGTACCACGTCCACATTTTTCCAGTATTTATTCTCTTTTTGCATCTTACATGAATATTGCATTATTGAGACGCACTGATCCTGCAAAGATACAAAGCTCAGGGCGGATAAGTTACAGATAATTAGTCAGGTGGTAAACATGTAATACAGTCCTTTAATACAGGGAGCGGGAGGCCTGAAAGTAAGGGGAAGGAAAATGGGGATGAAATAGGGGGAGACGGCAGTGGAGGAGTTCTGAGAGAGAACGAGTTTGGAGGAACGAGGGTAAAGAGAGAGCGAGAAGCCGAGTAAGAGTGCCATAGGTAGAGAGAGGAGATTAGTGTAGGAGCTGATGGGTTTGTCAGAGTCTGGGAGAGAGCTGCAATTGGGGTAAGAGAATGATGCCACTTGATTTAAGTCGGCTCCACGGGTTTTTGACAGAGATCCCGGATCTTTTCAGGAATATCCGGGCACAAAGGTGCAGGCTTCTCACAAATGAAACGGTGCTGATCATCTTTGCAACTGCCAAGCCAACTAAATTTACATTCACCGCATTCGAACTTTCCCGATTTCACCTTGTACACGACGTTAGAGCCCACTTTCCTGTCAAGGAAGGGTAAAGAGTTTCAAGAGGGATAACACATCTCAAGCAGGAGGTCCTGTAACTGTCTCCAAAATACTCCCCCTGACTCAATCTCTCCTCACCGACCGTCGTCCGTCCCCAAAATACTCCGCCTGACTCAATCTCTCCTCTCCGACCGGTGTCCGTCCCCAAAATACTCCCCCTGACTCAATCTCTCCTCACCGACCGGTATCCGTCCCCAAAATACTCCCCCTGACTCAATCTCTCCTCACCGACCAGTGTCCGTCCCCAAAATACTCCCCCTGACTCAATCTCTCCTCACCGACCGTCATCCGTCCCCAAAATACTCCGCCTGACTCAATCTCTCCTCACCGACCGGTGTCAGTCTCCAAAATACTCCCACTGACTCAATCTCTCCTCACCGACCGGTGTCAGTCCCGAAAATACTCCCACTGACTCAATCTCTCCTCACCGACCGGTGTCAGTCCCGAAAATACTCCCCCTGACTCAATCTCTCCTCACCGACCGTCGTCCGTCCCCAAAATACTCCGCCTGACTCAATCTCTCCTCACCGACCGGTGTCAGTCTCCAAAATACTCCCACTGACTCAATCTCTCCTCACCGACCGGTGTCAGTCCCCAAAATACTCCCACTGACCCAAGCTCTCCTCACCGACCGGTGTCAGTCCCCAAAATACTCCCACTGACCCTTTCCCTCCCCACATACCTGTTAAAGTTTCCAAAGTACTCTCACTGACTGATTCTCCGCAGCCCTGTATCAGTTCCGGAATAATACCTTGGCCAACGGTCTACCCACAGAGCTGTTTCAAAATAACCCCACGATCACATATTCTCCCCGCAGGACCCTGTCAGTCCTCAAATAACTCCCAGAGCCGCAGCCTCTCCCCACGGAACGGTGTCAATCCCCAGACTTATCCAGCTGCGCCACTCTCCCCACAGCCCTGTCGCATTCCCCAAAATACTCCCACTCACCCTCTCCATAACTCCCAAGGCCGCGTGTCTGTCCCCAAAATACTTGCACTTCCCACTCTCACCGATCAGCTCCGTGCCTGTCCCCAGTATAATCCCACTGTCCAACCTTCTCCCTACAGACCTATGTCAATCACCAAAATACCATCCGCCCTTTCTAGTTTCTTCACACAGACTGCGTCGGTCAGCATATTAATCGCACTGCCCAGTCTCTTCCTACAGGGGATGACAGGCCACAGAGTACTCCTACTGCCCTACACTCTCCCCATTGACCTGTTCCTGTCCTGAAAATATCCACAATGATGCAGCACTCACCATTGAATTGTGGCAGCCCCCAAAAGCTCCACGTGCCACACTTCCGCAATAGACATGTGTCACTTCTCAAAATTATTCCCACTGCCCAATCTCTCTCGAAAATCCGACATGACCCCAAATCTCACCCCGTTTTGCATGTTCCAATCCAGTATGAACTGTCTTCGCCTCGTACAGCGTTGTCAACAAAATTCTGTGAAATTAAATTGCTATCATTAATGATTGAAATTTACGGTTGGACGGTGTGGAGGGAGTTTCACTCTGTGTCTGACCCCGGGAGTGTGTGATGGGACGGTGTGGAGGGAGATTCACTCTGTGTCTGACCCCGGGAGTGTGTGATGGGACGGTGTGGAGGGAGATTCACTCTGTGTCTGACCCCGGGAGTGTGTGATGGGACGGTGTGGAGGGAGATTCACTCAGTGTCTGACCCCGGGAGTGTGTGATGGGACGGTGTGTAGGGAGCTTCACTCTGTGTCTACATTGGAATGTGTGATGGGGCCGTCTGGATCGAGCTTCACACTGAGTGGATATATCTTCTGTCCATCTGACACATACCTCTTCCTCGTTTGAATTTATTTCAAGAAGCTTTGAATCAGAGATAGAACAAAGTTGCTTCGCCCCCTCGTAAGAACTTTCAAACGTGGATATGAAATAACACAGGCCTGCATTTCCGATCCAGTCATGGGAACACGCTTTCTCTGCAAATCAGGAACAAGGAACAGTGAAAATCCCTCCGCATTGTCCATTGCGTTCGCTGAGAGTCAGATACAGAAAGAGGATCGCTCCACACCGTCCCATCACACAAGCCTGGGTTCCGAAACTGAGTAAATCTCCCTCCATACCGTCCCTTGACACACTCAGGTGGGCAGACACAGTCCAACATTTACTGCACACCATCCTATCACACACACCGGTGTCAGACACACAGTGCAGCGACCCCGTCACCGTCCCATCACACACTTCCGTGGTTAGATAGAGTGAAACTGCCCCGTCACCGTCCCATCACACACTTCCGTGGTTAGACAGAGTGAAACTGCCTCGTCACCGTCCCATCACACACGCTCCCGCGGTCACACAGAGGAAAGCACACTGCACCCTCTCCCATCTCAGACTCCCGGGGTCACACAGACTGAAGCTCCCTCCACACCGTTCCATTACAGACTCTCGGGTCAGACACAGACCGAATCTCTACACACACACTGTCAAGTCACACATACTCGGGGTCAGAGAGAGAGCGCAGCTTCTAACAGAGACACCGTTGTTAAACGCAGAGTGACGCTCCCTGTACAGCAATGTCAGACGCTGAGAGAAGCTGCCTCGGCAGCGCAATATCATGCACTCCCGGGTACAGACACTAGGTGCCGCTCTCTCCACACAGTCTGATCACACACTCTCGGGGGATGTCGTTCCACCCACACCGCCCCATCACACACACACGGCGTCACTGCAAGCACACCTTCCCATTGCACATTCCCGAGATCAGCCAAGGAGTTTAGATGCCTCTCCCTCTGCCGTGATTAGGAGCGGTAAAATGGCGGATGTTATCACACCTTTCCTGCTGGTCAGCAGTTGGCAGATTTGAGCCTTGGTTTCGTTGAGAGTTTTACACTTCAGTTCGAGGTGATTCAAGTTGTGTTCGAGGATGGAGACGTTGTTGTTTGGGACATAAATGTTTTTCAGACAGGTGGTCTGGGAGAGATCCAGGCGGGTATTCTCTGATGCTATGGATTCAAGGGTTGAGTTCGGCTCGTGGATTTGCAGTCGACATTGGCGCTGGGTCCTGTTCATCTCCTGATGTTGCTCCCAAAGTCTCTGGTACTTTTGATCGGAGGCGATCAGAGACTGACGGATCTGTAACACTGAGAGAAATGGTGAGGTGAGTGTCTGTGTCACGGTGATTCGCGAGTCGGTCAACAGTGAGGGGAGTGTCGGTATCACGTTGAGTCGTGCGTCCATGTCGTTGTCAGGGACGTGTCGATGTCACGCTGAGGACCGTGTCAATGTCATGGAGAGGCGTGTGTCCGTGTCATGGAGAGGAGCGTGTCAGTGTCATGGTAAAGGCTGTTTCCGTGTTCCTGTGAGGGATGTGTCAGTGTCATGGTGAGAGGTGACTCTCGTCCCTCTGATGTGATGGTGAAGGACATGTTGGTGTCACGGTGAAATAGGTGTAAGTGTCACGCTGCGAGGTGTGTCGGTGCCTGAAGCGTTGTTGCAGGAGTCGGCGTCTAGATCTCTGTATCAGCTGGATTATTAATGACCCGCAGCACCCCGGGTATGTCCTGCACTCTCACACTGGATCTCTCACATAACGGCCGCCCCGGTTAAATCTATCTACTCTTTGTTAGCCATCGCAAATTGCCTAAACATAGAACATAGAACAGCACATTACAGGCCCTTCGGGCCAAAACTTTGTGCCGACCCTCAAACCCTGCCTCCCATATAACCCCCCACCACCTTAAATTCCACCATATACCAGTCTGGTAATCAGTCACAATGACGGAAGACTGCAAAGGAATCCCAAACGGCCCGGTCAGTTTTTAAACCTCTTGCTGGCTCTCCACAAAACAAGCGACTGCTTGTGATGACTGAAGCCCACCGACAAGTCCCATAGGGCCCCATGCACATTTTAAATCTCTTGCTGTCTCAGCACGGATCAGCTGGCAAAGTATTTACTGACTCTCCTTGCTTCATTGTGATGTTTTCACCTCCTTTGAGAAGACAACTGTCGTCACAGAACTTCGGATTCCAGTTTAAGATAATTAATGACCTCCAGCACCCAGGTATGCCCTCATCTCACTCTTACCATCCGGAAGGAGGAACAGGAGCCCGAATGCACACACTTAGTGATTCAGGAACAGCTTCTTCCCCTCCGCCGTCCGATTCCTAAATGGATACTGAACCCTTGGGCACTACCTCGCTTTTTAATATATAGTATCTCTATTTTGCACGATTTTTAATCTATTCAATATGCGTATACTGAAATGTATTTATTTATTCGTTTGTTTATTATTATTATTATTATTATTATTATTATTATTATTATTATTATTATTATTATTATTATCGTCGTCGTTGTTGTTGTTGTTTTATTCTTCTATATTGATTAGAGCATTGCACGGAAAAGATATTCACGTATGCCGAGAGAGCGGTTTGGCTTTGTTGGTAAAATAAAACATGAAATCAAATCATTGAAAAAAAATGACACAGAATCTTCAGCTGCAGAATCTTTGTGCATCGAGTCACGGAACTGCAAAGGTTAATTCCGATATATAAAGTGTAAACGAGAGCCGAGAGGAGATATTGGATCACAGGAAAATTATACTGGGGAGATAGTAATGGGGACAGGGAGATGGCGAAGGAACTGAATATGTATTTTTTTCAGTATTTCCTGTGAAAGACGCCAGCAGTATGCTTGAGATTCGAGATTGTCTGGATGCAGAAGTGATTGACGGTGCCAGAAATATAGAGAAGGTGCTTGAGAAACTGAGAGTTAAGAAGTTAGATAGTCATTTTGAATAGATGTTCTACACCCAGTGTTCTGATGGAGGTGGCTGAAGAGATCGTGGATCATTTCTAATGCTTCTTCAAGAAGAATTGGACTCTGCCATGGTTCCGGAGGCTCGAAAATTGCATGTGTCACTCCACCCTCCCACAACGGAGAGAGGCAGAGGAAAGGAAATCGCTGGACTGTTATTCTGATCTCTGTGCCTGGCAAGATATTGCAGTAGATTATTGAGTGCGTGGTTTCGGGTTGCAGGCACATGATAAAATAGGCCAAAGTCAACCTAGTTTCCTTGAAGGAAAATCTCTCATGATCAATAGGTTGAAATACTCTGAAGAAATCGGGCTCTGGATAAGCAGGAAGACTCGGTGGATATTCTGTACTTGGATTTTCAGAATTCCATTGTTTGACAAGTTGCCACACTTGAGGTTTAGTAACAAGTTAAACGCCGATGTTATTACAGGAAATGCACTGGAATGGATGGAACAGTGGCGGATTGGCAGGACGCAGAGAATGGGAATAAAGAGAGACCCTTCTAGTTGACGGCCGCTAACTATAAATGCTCCAGAGTGTCCGAGTTGGGACCGCTTCTTTGTGCATTATATGTCAATAATATGGATGAAGGAATTGATGGCTTCACGTCCAAGTATGCGGACGACACGAAGACAGATGGAGGCGCGGGTAGTGTTGAGAAAGCGGAGAGGACAAAGATGGACCTACATAGATGAGGAGACTGGCCAAGAATTTTCAGATGGAATACAACGTCTGCTGTACCGGGAAAAAAAAAGCGTCCATTGTTTTATAAACGGAGAGCAAACTACAAAGGCGCTTGGGAAATCTCGTGTAGGGTTACCTGAAGGTGAATATGCTGGTTGAGTCTGTGGTGAGGAAAGAAAATGAGACGGTTACATTGATTTCGAGCGGAAGGGAGTACAAAAGCAAGGATCTCATGTAATGTTTCTTCAGATATATAACGTGTAAAAGAGAGCCGAGAGTAGATATTGGATCACTGGGAAATCATACTGCGGAGATAGTAATGTACGACAGGGAGATGGTGACGGAACGGTATAAATATTTTGCTTCTGTATTTACTGTGAAAGGCGCCAGCAGTATGCCGGAAATTCCAGACAGTCTGAGGGCAGAAGTGAGTAACGGTGCCATAAGTGTAGAGAAGGTGCTCCGGAAACTGAGAGGTCTGAAGGTAGAAAAGTCATGTCGAACAGATGTGCTACACCCAGGGTTCTGAAGGAGGTAGCTGAAGAAATGGATCAATGAAATCGTGGATCAATACTAATGCTTCTTCAAGACTAGGGGTGTTCTAAAGGGTCTGAGTTTCGACCGCATCTTCATACATTGGTTGAAGGAATTGATGGCTTTGCGGCCAAGTATGCGGACGGGACGAAGATAGGTGGAGGCGCAGATAGTGTTGAGAAAGCGGAGGACTGACATAGATGAGAAGACTGGACAAGAATTTTCAGATGGAACACTATGTCTGTTGATGCACTTTTGTAGCGGAAATAAAAGCGTAGATTATTTTCTAAGCGGATAAATAACTACAAAGGCGCTTAGTAGTCCTAGTGCAGAGTTCCCTGCAGCTGATTATGTTGGTTGAGTCTGTGGTGAGGAAGGAAAATGAGACGCTAGCATTGGTTTCGAGCGGAAGAGAGTGCAAAAGCAAGGATCTCATTTTGAGCCTTTAAAATGCCCTGGTGAGGCCTCAGGTGGAGTATTATGAGCAGCTGTGACCCCCTTATCTAAGGATGGATGTGGTGACATTGGAGACGATTCAAAGGAGAATCACCAAAATGAATTCAGGCTTGTCGAATGAAGAACATTTCTTAGCTCTTGGTCTTGGACTCACTGGAGGTCAGAAGGGTGAAGTGGGAATCTCATTGAAACCCATCGGTGACACGAGGCTTCAGTGTCCGTGGCCGTGTCGCTGTAAGGGTGCTATTGTTGTCACGTTGATTGGCGAGTCGGAGTCAGCATGAAGGGGGTGTTGGTGTGGGGTGTATCCGTGTCACGGTAATGAGCGTGTTGGTGTCAAAAGTGAGGGTTGTGTCGGCGTCACTGTGAGATTTTACGTGGTCACCTGAATCCACTCCGTTTCTTTACTGTGTGACTCCACACGGAGTCTGTTTGACTTACCATGGATCGAGAGCCCGGCAACTGTCGCGACGAGGACGGACGTAACGAGGCAGAGTAGGCAGATCTTACGGCGCGGTCTATGTCTCGGCTCCTGTATATGCGCAGCTGTGGAGAGACCATTCAGCGTGTGCGTGAATTCAGCCGTGTCCCCCAGTGGGATTCCCTTCCACCCGCCACCCGCGCTCTCTCCTTACACCACGATCACCCCTTCCCGCCTCTCTCAATCTCATCCACTTTCCAGCCGGCGTCTTTGACTGTCCCAACTCCTGTACTCGGCAACGACTGTCTAATGTCTGATAGATTTTTCGTAGTTGTATATTGTTCAGAGATTGGTAAATATTTGAATAAAGATTTGATGACAAATGTATTTTGAATACTGAGCTTTTGACTTTGAGTTGGCCTGCCCACACGAGCCAGAGGAAGTGACGCATTGGGCTTATTCTCGCTCGTGGTCTGAGACTAATCGTGTTCCGCAGTGACCTGCCCGGGACCTCTGGTATTTTTGATGTATCGGACAGACATGGATGAAAATGGAGTTGGGTGGGTTGTAAACTTGCGAATCGCCCAAAGTTTGTTGATATTGTGGACTGTGTGGAAGATCTCCCACGGATTCAGTGGGATATCGATCAGTTGTAACTGTGGGTGAGGAAAAGGGAGATGGAGTTTAACCCGGGTAAGTGTGAGGTTTTGCGCTTGGCCATGTCAAATATAATGGGCTGGGCAGGGTAAGAACAGAGTTAACGGCAGGTATTTTAAATGCCGACCTACAAAGGGATCTTGCGTTGATAGTACAGGTAGGTAGGGCGTTAAAGAATTGACTTCTGACGGGCCTTTGACTTTGTCCCTCTCACGGGAGATTCATTCACAAGTTTGCGATGCACGTCAGTGACAGGTGTCGTTAGGCACGGATCCGCACTGAGACCTCTGCTGTCTGTGCGGAAAACTCGGATGAAAACCGGGATAATAATCTTGGTTTTGCCTGTTCAGCGCATTCCGCCTGCTAGACTTGGAAACTGGATTATTGTTATCACAGAGAGAAGACCGAGCAAGCAGTTCAGCACTGAACAGACTCACAGTATTTTCCCGAGTACATTCCCTTCTGTTACTGGGCATTTCAACTCTGAGTAAAAAAATAAATAAGGTGCTGTCAGTCTACTCTGTCTGTGCCTCTGATGATCTTATAAACCTCTGTCCTATCTCCCCGCATCTTCCGCCACTCCAGGGAAAACAACCCAAGTGCCGGACCTCTCGTTGTAACACACGTCATCGAATCCGGGCGGCGTCCTGTTGACCCTCTCTGGAGGCTCTCCAAAGCCTCGACATCCTTCCGATAATGTGGTGACCGGAACTCTACACAATGCGCCTGATACAGCCCAGCCTGAGCATTATAATCTTGCAGCATAACCTCCTGCCTTGCTGACATAACGCCCCGACTAATAAAGGCAACCATGGCATTCGACATCTCAAACATCCTATCAAACTGTGCAGCCACGAGGAATGACACTGGGCCCCAAGATCCCACTGCTCTGGGCGTTGGCTTTAATAGTGAGACTTCTCAAACATCCTATCAAACTGTGTAGCCACGAGCAATGACACTGGGCCCCAAGATCCCGCTGCTCTGGGCGTTGGCTTTAATAGAGACCCTTCTCTTCGCATTTGTCACACCAAAGAACAAACAATTTACGTTTTTCCTGGGTTAATCTTCATCTGCCCTTTCTCCAACCCATATCTGTAAGTGATCCATATCCCAGTGAATATCCCAGGTTGGGCTCCTTATTTAACAAAGGATGTGCTGACATAGGAGAGGGTTCAGAGAAGATTCACTAGAATGATTCCGGGAATGAGAGGGTTAACATGTGAGGAACGTGTGACCGCTCTTGGACTGTACTCCTTGGAGTTTAGAAGAATGAGCGGGGACCTCATAGAAACATATCGAATGCTGAAAGGCCTGGACAGAGTGGATATGGCAAAGTTGTTTCCCATGGTGGGGGAGTCTAGTACGAGAGGACACAACTTCAGGATTGTAGGGCGCCCATTCAGAAGATGGATTGCGAATTTTTTGGCCAGAGGGTGGTGAATCTCTTGAATTTGTTGCCACGGGCGGCAGTGGAGGCCAAGTCATTGTGTGTATTTAAGGCAGAGATTGATAAGTATCTGAGTAGTCAGGGCATCAAAGGTATGGTGAGAAGGCGGGGGAATGGGACTAAAGGGGAGATTAGATCAGCTCATGCTGAAATGGCGGAGCAGACTCGATGGGCCGAATGGCCGACGTCTGCTCCTTTGTCTTACGGTCTTCTGGAAAATTTTCTACAACACCACCTACCTTCGGCCCATCTGCAAATCTACTAACCCACTGATCTACATTGTCAACAGATTATTTATATACATCACAGACAGGAGAGGTCCCAGTTACATCCATAGATACAGGTCACTTTACTGGAGAACAAGGCCAATCAATCACAGAGAGCAAAATAAAGTCTCACGCGTACGGAGGAAAAGAGTTGCAGGCGGACAATGAGGTGCACCGGCCGCGACGATGGAGATTGTGAGCTCAAGAGCCAGGGGAACCAGGGGACGGTTCAGCAGTCTGATATCAGCCGGGCAGCAACAGCCCAGATGGTAAACTACTCTGGAGGATGACGTGAAATCCATGGAGATCTGTGGGACTCATTTGGTTATCGAGGACCGAGGGGTAGGGATGGTAGATGTAATGAACATAGATTTAAACGACGACACAGATGGCTTGACTTACAGACATTAAATGTCGATGGTCGTTTCCCAGAGTGGAAGCCCACTGTTGGTAATGTTCAAACGGAACTATCGTTGGTTGTTAGGTAAACTGAGAATATAGTTATCTCTATAGAGGGATCTCGATCGGCTGGGGAGCTGTGCCGAGGAGGCAAATGCAATTTAGAATAGAGAAGTGCAAGCTATCTTATTTCAGTATGACAACCGAGATGGCACATTGGGGAGAGGGGATTCCAGGAAAGTGATGCAGAACAGAGGGACCCAAGATACAGGAACACCATTCCTTAAAAGTGGAGTAACAGGTAGGGCGGGACACTAGGGAGTGTTGTAGAACAGAGGGACCATGGGGTACAGGACCACGTTTCCCTGAAAGTGGAGTCAAAGGTAGATAGGTACTCTGGGGAGTATTGTGGAACGGAGGGACCCATGGGGTCCAAGCATACGGTTCCCTGAGATTGGAGTCATGGGTAGACAAGGACCATGGAGAGTGTTGTAGAATAGAGGGACCCAGAGGTACAGGGACACGGTTCCCTGAAAGAGGAGTCACAGGTTGACAGGGACCCTGCGAAGTGTTGTGGTACAGAGGGACCCAGGGGTACAGGGACACGGTTACCTGAAAATGGAGTCACTGGTAGACAGTGATTCTGGGGAGTGTTGCGGAACAGAGGGACACAGGGTTACAAGGATACGGTTCCCTGAAAGTGGAGTCACGGGTAGACAGGGACTCTGGGTAGTGTTGTAGACCAGAGGGTCCCAGGGGTACAGGGACACAGTTCCCTGAAAGTGGAGTCACAGGCCGATAGGAGCCCTGGGGAGTGTTTTGGTACAGAGGGACCCAGGGGTACAGGGGCACAGTTCCCTGAAGGTGAGGTCACAGATAGATGGTGCGCTGAAGAAGGCAAAGAAGAGAGGGGAACGATTGGGAGAAGGTGATGGAAAGGGGACAGAGAGGAAGAGACAGATGAAGAGTGACAGAAGGTGAGAGACAGGAAGAGAGGAGACAGAGGACGGAGAGAGAGAGAGAGAGCTGTAAAAGGGGAGAGTGGAGAAAGGGGGAAAAAGGGGGAGATGGGGTGTGGGTGATAGAATAAAGGGGAGAAGGAGGGGAAGAAAGAGGAGAGAGGGGATGGCAGAGGGGGGAAATCGGTGGGGCAAAGGAAGAGCGGGGAAGTGAATGGACAGAGTAAGAAAGAAAGGAACAGAGACGAGGAGAGGGGTACAGATTAAGGGAGAGTGGGGAGGCAAGAAGCAGAAGTGGAGAGAGGGGATAGTGGGTTAGAAATGCGAGAGAGTGGATATTAAAATGTTATCGAAATCTCCCCCTCGCCGCCCCCATTCCCGTCAGAGCTAAACATTCCTTCAATGGTTCTTCTAAATCACCTGTCATCACCCAGCGATCACACCTCAATGCCCGTTCCCCCGCACCGCCCCTCCAACGACATTCACACCACGGCCCCCTTCCCACGGCATTTTCTTCTCCCACGCCACACTCTCCTTACATCTTTGTTAACGCAGCCCCCACAGAGTCACTTCCACGGCGATACCTACACCCCGTCCTTCCAAATGCACAGCGCCCACACACACGCCTCCACCCGTTCACTATGCCCCATCTTATATCCCGCTCTCAAAAGTTCCCTCTCAATCTGGGAATCACTCGGGTCAGCTCCACGCCACCTCAACACAGCCAAACCAACGAAGATGAAACTGACGTCCCTCTGTCCGGAGACGGGGCTCAGGCAGGGCCGGGAAATTAGGTCCAACGTATGACACACCAGGTGCAGCTCAGGGAAGTGCAATGAGGGTCGGAAACAGAGTGAATTCCCCGTCCCTTCACACACTCCCGCGGTCAGACAGAGAGTGAATCTCCCTCCACACCGTCCCATCGCACACTCCCGCGGTCAGACAGAGAGTGAATCTCCCTCCACACCGTCCCATCACACACTCCCGGGGTCAGACACAGAGTGAATCTCCCTCCTCACCGTCCCATCACACACTCCGGGGGTCAGACACAGAGTGAATCTCTCTCCACACCGTCCCATCACACACTCCCGTGTTCAGACACAGAGTGAATCTCCCTCCACACCGTCCCATCACACCCTCCCGGGGTCAGACACAGAGTGAACCTCCCTCCACACCATCCCATCACACACTCCCGGGGTCAGACAAAGAGTGAAGCTCCTTCCACACCGTCCCATCACACATTCCTGTGGTCAGACACAGAGTGAATCTTCCTCCACACCGTCCCATCACACACTCCCGGGGTCAGACACAGAGTGAATCTCCCTCCACACCGTCCCATCACACATTCCTGGGGTCAGACACAGAGTGAATCTCCCTGCACACCGTCCCATCACACACTCCCGGGGTCAGACACAGAGTGAATCTCCTTCCACACCGTCCCATAACACATTCCTGGGGTCAGACCCAGAGTGAATCTCCCTCCACACCATTCCAGCTAACACTCCAGGACTCAGACAGAGAGCGGAACTCCCTCCACCTGTCCGATCAAACACAGCCTAGATCAGACACGTAATGGTACTCTCTCCCTCCGTCTTTCTGCCCCACTCACCTCTGGAAGGAGACCGTGATTCCATCTTGGCGAACTTTGCATTCATGTAAGTATCGCTCAGTCCTCCTGTCGAGGATCCTCTGCGTCTCTGAGCTCAGAGAGTGGAAGTAACCGTTGTCAGAGGAAGTCTGTGTCGACACGGGGATCAGAGCGACACAAACAAACACCGGATGAGCAGCTGCTAAAGAGACCAGGGGGAAGAGAGAGACTGAGGATGTTGGGGAGTGTGATCGAGTGAGTCGGGGGTGGCGGGGCAATGAACAGTGAGAGTGAGGAGATAGGGGGGAGGGAGTGAGATTGGTGTTGCCGGAGAGTGATAAGTGGCTAACAGAGGGCAGTCTGGTTAGATAGGTTTAGAGAAGGGGGAGTTTGAGGCGTGACCTGGAAAAGTAAGAGGTGGAGACGGCAAACGTGAGGACAGGGAGACTTGTTGAGGGACTGAGCGACAGAGGGAGAAAAGAGAGGGCGAGCAAACGGGGGAAAGAGAGAGAATAAGAGATGGAATGTGAGGAACGGAGAGGAGAAGGTGGACGAGAGGGAGAGCGGGAGAGTGAAGAGGGGCTCATGGAAGGGAGGACTGAAAGAGAGAGAATGACGATGGAGGGAGAGAGTTCTCGAATGAGCGGGAGAGGAAACAATTTGAGCGAGGGGAGTGGGAAGGGAGGGGTGTGGAGAGAGAGCACAGGCGCAAGGAGGTGGAATTGGAGGGAATGTCGGAGGGATTTGTCTCACTAATACAGAGAATCCATGGTCCTGGAGATTTACATCGACCCGACGGTTCCTGGTTTGATCGTAGGACGCTTCCACTGCTCCGGCTCATCCCTTCTTTCCATGAGAAACCGCGACCCCGGGACAAACACCCAAACCCCACCGAGTTGTGTGAGGAACCCTCACCCTCCCCCCTTCTCTTGCCGTCTCTGACTGTGTGTCTCTGTCTCTCCGTGAAGACTCACAAAACCAGGACAAGTAAATCTCGGCACACGGAAAGTTGAGGGCCAGAGTGGAGTCCTCGCCTCCTCCCTCCGCAATTCCCTACCCGCCTTCCGGCTCCTCTGCATCTCCCTCTCCCCCTCCTCTCGCTTTACCTCCCCGCTCCCTTTCTATCCTCACTCTCTCCTCCGTGTCTCTGTCTCCCGCCTCCCTACCTGCTACGCCGTGTTTATCTCTCTCTATCTCACCCTCTCTGTCTATTCTCCCCCCTCACCGTAACAGCTCTATCTCCCCCTTCTCTGTCTCTATAACTCTCTGCATTCTGCCCACACCGTAATATCACTGTAACATCTCTATCACCCCCCCCCCCACACACACACACACACACACACACACAGACACTATATCTGACCCAGCTATCTTTATCAGGCAGTAGCAAGCCAAGGGATCTGGAACATTCCCCGGTCATTGGTTCAGGAATGGGGATGGAACCTGGGTCAAGCTCCTACGCTGACTTGGATTTGTTACCTGAGTTTCAGCACCTAAGTTACAGGGAAAGGTTGAACAAATTAGGTCTTTATTCTTTGGAGCATAGAAGGTTGAGGGGGGACTTGATAGAGGTATTTAAAATTATGAGCGGGTTAGAGTTGACGTGTTTAGGCTTTTTTCCTTTGAGAGTAGCGGAGATTCAAACAAGAGGACATGAGTTGAGAGTTAGGGGGCAAAAGTTTAGGGGTAACACGAGCGGGAATTTCTTTACTCAGAGTGTAGTAGCTGTGTGGAACGAGCTTCCAGTAGAAGTGGTAGATGAAGGTTCTATATTGTTTTTAAAAACTCAATAGGTATATGGACAGGAAAGGAATGGAGGGTTATGGGCTGAATGCAGGTCGGTGGGACTAGGTGAGAGTAAGCGTTCGGCACAGACTGGAAGGACTGAGATGGCCTGTTTCCATGCTGTAATTGTTATAGGGTTAACCTCAAACTACATGATGCAAAAGCCTTCACAGAACACATCAGCTCGGTGGATGAAAACATTAAATTTACACCGGACGCGTCGAGAACAATGGACTGCCTTTTTTTAGACTGTGGAGTCCTTATCAAAGGAAATGGACATCTGGATATTGAAGTTTACAGGAAACCAGCACAGACGGATCACCATCTACGGTTTGACTCTGATCACCCATTAGAACATAATTGTTGGTTATCAGAACACGACATCACGGCGCCGAGTGTCAGCCCACCAATATTACAGCTAAAGACAGGGAGCGCAGGTATTTGAGAGACACCTTGAAGGCGTGCGACCACCCGGACTGGCCCTTCGTCAAGACAGCAACAACAAAAATAAACAGCAGTGACGTCAGCCCAGCAGACAGCCGGAAGGAGCAAAGCGAACGGAAAAACAGAGTCTTGCCAAACGAAGCTGGAGCTTCAGAGAAACTCAGAAGGGTTTTCAACAACCACCACTCCCTCTCCACTCCCTCTCCCTCCAACCCACACTCTTCTCTTTCTCACCGTCCCTATATATCTTTTTCAACCCTCTACCTTTCCATGTATCTCTATGTCCTCTCTCTCAAACGCCTGCTATCACCTGTTGACTATCCTGTTCTCTCCCTCTCCAGCTCGTTCCGTCTCTCTACTCTCTCTATCCCTCTGCCTTTCCATCTCACTGTACTCCTTACTGAGCCGTCTCTGAATATCTCTCCTCTTCCTTTCTCCCCTATCCTTTCAACACAACTTTCTCTCTTCCCTCTCTCTCCGCTTCCCACAGAATTTGCTCCTGACGGAAATCTGACGGTTCAAACACACCTCCCAAGGTCAAGCACAGGGTTAAGGTCCCTGCAACTGAAATATCACACATTTAATAGGGTCCAATTCGGTGTGCAGCTCCCTCCACACCGACCCAGGACATACTCCCGGGGTCAGACACCAGGTGGCGCTTCGTCCGCACCGTCCAATCACGCAATCCTTGGTCCACATAGAAACTCAAAGAGGCTCAGCCCGAGAGATCGATATCAGATGGTGAGGAGGAAGTGTAACACGGGACGTCAGCTCTCCCCCATTCTCCCCACAATTCCCTGTGATCACAGAGAAGGAGGTGTTTGGGTGGGAGTGGGTAGTAACGGAGACGTTGGGGCTGTTGGAGATGAGGTCGACAACGGGAAATCGGCATCGCGGAGGGAGGGCATGGCAGAGAAGGGGAGGGGTGTAGATCCCTCAATGACGCAAAAACAAAGGGGCTGTTTGTGGACTATAAGAGGACTGGAGACAGGCTGAGCTCTATTGACATCAGTGGATTTGCGGTTGAGAGCGTGACCAGCTTTAAGTTCCTCGGCAATCACATCACCGAGGATCTAACGCGGACTGTACATACCAGCTGTGCGGTGAAAAATGCACAACAGCGTCTCTTTCACCTCAGACAGTAGACGAAGTTTGTTATGGGTCCCCAAAGCATTAGAACTTTCCACAGGGACACAATAGGGAGCATCCTGAGTGGATACATCACTGCCTGGTCTGGGTCCCCAAAACATTAGAACTTTCCACAGGGACACAATAGGGAGCATCCTGAGTGGATACATCACTGCCTGGTCTGGGTCCCCGAAACATTAGAACTTTCCACAGGGACACAATAGGGAGCATCCTGAGTGGATACATCACTGCCTGGTCTGGGTCCCCAAAACATTAGAACTTTCCACAGGGACACAATAGGGAGCATCCTGAGTGGATACATCACTGCCTGGTCTGGGTCCCCGAAACATTAGAACTTTCCACAGGGACACAATAGGGAGCATCCTGAGTGGATACATCACTGCCTGGTCGGGGAACCGTATTTCACTCAATCGCAGGACTCTTCAGAGAGCGGTGTTGACAGCCCAGCGCATCTGTAGATGTGAACTTCCCACGATTCAGAACATATACAGAGACAGGTGTGTAAAAGGGGCGTGAAGGATTTTCGGGGACCCGAGTCACCCCAACAACCAACCGTTCCATCTGCTACCATCCGAGAACGTGTAGCACAGCAAAAAAACACAGGACCAACATGTTCCGTGACAGCGTCTTCCGTCAGGCCGTCAGACTGATTAATTCACGCTGAGACAACTGTATTTCTCTGTTATATTGACTGTCCTGTTGTACTTAATGCTTATTACAAATTGGTATAAATAGCACATTCCATATTTAGACATAACATAAAAATTTTTACTCCTCATGTATATGAAGCATGGAAGTAATAACGTCAATTCAATTCAATTGACGGGGACGGGGAGGGGTGTAGATGAGGGATAAGGTGACGGAGATGGGGAGGGGTGTAGATGAGGGATAAGGTGACGGGAACGGGGAGGGGTGTAGATGAGGGATAGGTGACGGAGACGGGGAGGGGTGTAGATGAGGGATAAGGTGACGGGAACGGGGAGGGGTGTAGATGAGGGATAAGGTGACGGAGACGGGGAGGGGTGTAGATGAGGGATAAGGTGACGGAGACGGGGAGGGGTGTAGATGAGGGATAGGTGACGGAGACGGGGAGGGGTGTAGATGAGGGATAAGGTGACGGGAACGGGGAGGGGTGTAGATGAGGGATAAGGTGACGGAGACGGGGAGGGGTGTAGATGAGGGATAAGGTGACGGAGACGGGGAGGGGTGTAGATGAGGGACAAGGTGGCGGAGATGGGGAGGACTGTAGAGTGGACTGGAGTTGCCGAGGATATCTTCAATCTCTCACTGCTGCAGAGGGAATTTCCCCCCTACTTGAAAATGCGGAAAATGACTCCATGCCCGAGAAGAGTAGGGTGAGCTTCCTCAACTACACTCGCCCAGTGACACTCACAACTGCTGTGATTAAGCGCTTTGAGAGTCGGGTCATACCCAGAGTTAACCTCTTCTCCAGTAAGGACGTGGACACGCTGCACCCTGACGATGAGCACAATAGGTCTACATCCGATACGACCCTGTTCGCTCCCCACTGGTCACTGGACCACCTGGACAATACAACACCGGTCAGCTGTTCTCCTTATCGGGAAACCTCAGTCAGTGCCGATCGGCAGTGAAATCCCCGATCTACAGATAGTGCTGAGGAAGCAGAGAGGCTACAGAAAGGTTCAGAGAGATTGAGAGAATGGGGAAAGAAGCGGCGGATGGATCACAGTGTCGGGATGTGTATGGTCATGCACTTTGGTGGAGGAAATAAAGACACAGACTGTTTTATAAATGGGGAGAGAATTCAAACACTTGAGATACAAAGAGACTTGGGAGTCCTTGTGCTGGATTCCCTGAAGATGAATTTGCTGGCGGAGTCGGTGGCGAGGAAGCCAAATGCAATGTCGCATTCATGTCGAGAGGATTAGAATACAAAAGCAGGGATGAAAAGTTGAGGCTTTATAAAGCACTGGTGAGGTCTCAAGGAAGATTGTGAGCAGTTCCGGGTCCTTTACCTAATCCGGCCGGATGTGTTTGCATTGGAAAGGGTTTAAAGGAAGATCACGGAAATGATTCCGGGATTGAACCGATTAATTAATCTGGGGCGTTTTATGGCTGTAACTCTGAAGAATGGTGGGGCGGTGGGATGTGGGAGGGTGTCGCCTGGTGTTTTTGAAAATGTTCAAATGCTTAAAGGGCTCGATGCAGTAAATGTGGAGAGAAATTTCCTTATTGTGGGAGAGTCTCAGGCCTGTTTGCCCACATGGAATAGAAGGCTGTCATTTTCGAACGCGGATTAGGAGAATTTCTTTCGCCTTACTGGAATGAACCGATGGAATCTGTTGCCACAGCAGACTGCAAAGGTTACGGCCTGATATTTAAGGCAAAAGTTGAGAGAATCTTGATTAGTCAGGTCAGGTAGGGATACAGGGAGACGGCGAGAGACTGCGGCTGAGAGGGAAATGGATCGGCCATCATGAAATGGCGTAGCGGACTCGATGGGCCAATGAGCTTAATTCTGCCTCTCTATCCTATGTTCATGCTTGAAGTTCATGTGTTGCTGAGTGTCAGTATCTCAGAGAATCTACACTGGGCATTTAACACGAAGAAAGTGTCTTCATCGGCAGGCATCCAGGATTCGGAACCTCCATTCCCCTGTGTGTGGTTAGCTATCACTTTCCCTTTAAGGCTGTGACTGCCAGTTCTTGCCCGTCAGTAATTAAAGGGCTCGTGCTGTATTAGCATTTCTAATGCTGCAGATTGTGATTTAATCTTTGGATTTTCGTCACTGTCGTCTTGTTTATTTAGAATCTGAGTCTGAGTGTATTCTGGACCATACTCTACACTTACCTTCAACACCACCCGTAGCTCTCTCATTACAGAAGGAGTTACAACGCCAGGAGATTGAAAGGATTTGGCCTTTCACTGAAGACCAGGAAATGTCTACAGATGAACGTCGGGAGCATTCTGACTTGGAGCATCGCCGCCTGGGGTGGAAGCCGCAAGGGACAGGGACACAGGAGGCTGCAGAGGGATGTAGACTCAACCATCGTCAAAGGCACCACCTTCCCCAGCATCGAGGACATCTTCAAAATGTGATGCCTCGAGAAGGGGGCATCCATCAGTGAGGCCCCTCAGCCCGGGACAAGCCCCCTGCTCAATACTACCATCGGGGAAGGGGTACAGAAGGCTGAACTCTCAACACTTCGGAAACACCTCCTTCCCCTCCAGCACCACGGTTTCGAACGCATGTGCACCACCTCCACATTTTTCAGGTTTTTATTATCTTTTTTTTTTTGGTAATTTACATTGATTCTATATCTTTGCGCCGTATCGATGCTGCAAAACAACAAATTCCAGGTTTTGTAATTTTCAGATAATAAATCAAATAGCGGTGAGGCCGCCCTGCTTTAGGAAAAATGTCAGTGAACTGGATAGAATGTACAAGGAGTTCTGCAAGGATGTGGCCGAAACTCGGAGGACTGAGTTATGGTGGGTGGGAGGGAAATTTGGAATTATTTCCTGGAGAGCAGTTGTAAATTTACAGATTTCCTTAAAACCAAGAGGGGCACAGACAGAGGGAATGGGCATAGCCATTTATCCAGGGTTGGGTTGTCGAGCACCAGACGGCACAGGATTGAGATGAGAGTGTGTGGAAAGCAGAAAGAGAGAGAGAGAGAGATCAGTGAGACGGAGGGTTTAGAGAGAACGGGGAGTGGAGGTAGAGAGTTCCTGGGGAGGGAAGGGGAGAGAGGTGTAAGAGGTGTGCAGATGATGTAGAGAAAGAGCGGGCGGTGTAAGTTCGAGGGAATAAGGGGAGCTGAGGGGCAGAGAGAAAGGTAGAGGGAGCTAGGAAGAGCGGGACGGGGGAATGGCGAGAAAGAAGGAGATAGACGGCGGGAGGGGTTTGTCGGTGTCTCGTGGAGAGAATATGCTTGCGATAAGAGGAGGGAGTAGGAGGGTGGGGAGTAAATTTGAAAGGATTTATGAGTGAGAGTGAAGGAGAGAGAAGGAGGAAAATATGGGGGTAGTCATTAGATTCATGTCGACTCCACTTGCTGTTGACAGAGACCCTTGATCTCTTCAGGAATATCCGGGAACAAAGGTGCCGACTTCTCGCAGATGAAACGCCGATCACTATCACAAGGGTAACTCCTTACGTGCGGCTCGCAGTCTCTGCAGACGGACGGCCCCGGGGATTCAGTGTACAGGAGGGCCAGGCTCACATTCCTATCCAAGAGGGTTAAACAATTTCAACAGAGACAAAACAGCTCCAGCAGAGAACCCGAGCCGAGACCGTCCCCAAGCTAATCCTATGAATTCGCTCTCTCCTGACAGCCTGTGTCACTCCCCAAACTCATCCCACTCAACGACTCCCACCCCACCGACCCGTGTCAGCACTCGGACCGATACCACGGTTCCAATGTCCCCCACAGCACTGCGTCTCCCAAACTAATCCCACCGAACCGCTTCCTCACCACAGTCCTCTGTCAGACCCCATACGAATCGAACAGGTCCACCCCCTCCCCTCTGATCTGTTTCACTCCCCGAACAAACCCCACTGTCCCACCGTCTCACCGCAGTTATATCTGTCTCGAAATGAATCGCATTGTTCCACACTCTTCCCTCAGCCCTGTTTCGGTCCCAGATCAATCCTGTTGCCCCTCCCTCTATCCAGAGCTTCTTGTCTGTCTCCCGACATATCCCACTACTCCGCGCTCTCCCCACAGCCTCTCGTTGGTCTCTAGAATTATACCACTGGCACCCTCTCTCCCACATCCTTGCCTCAGTTCACAAACTAATCCCATTAACCCATTGTGTGTCTACCGCCCTGTATCGGTCTCCAAACTAATCCAGTTGTCCTACTGTCGCCCCTCAGATCGATGTCATTCACCAAACTAATCCCACTGTTGCTCCCTCTCCTCACAGCCCGGCGAGTATCTCCAAAATGATCCCACTGAACCGCGCTCTCCTCACCCACATGCGTCAGTACCAGAATGAAATAATTTCTGTGTATTGAACTCTCCCCACTGCCACCTAACAGTTTCCGAAATATTCCCACTACCCTGTCCTTCCCCGACAGACACGTGTCGGCCCCAAAACGTTCCCATTGTACCACACGCTCCCGACAACCTCGTACAGTCTAATCGTAAACTAATCCCATTTTCTTCCGTCAGGACTATGTCAATGCCCAAATCTCACCCCACTTATCAGTTCAAATCTCACCCGCTTTCGCATTTTCCAATCCAGTGTGCAAGGTTTCGGTACAGAAGTTTGTTGGATGCAAAGCTCTGGGAAATTAAATTTATTTGATTAATGCCAAAAATTGAAAACTATCTACGGAGCTTCTCTCTGTTGATTACAACAGGAATGTGTGAATGGACGGTGTGGAGGGAGATTCACTCTGTGCCTGACCCCGGGAGCGTGTGATGGTACGGTGTGGAGGGAGATTCAGTCTGTGCCTGACCCCGAGAGTGTGTGATGGGACGGTGTGGAGGGAGATTCACTCTGTGCCTGACCCCGGGAGTGTGTTCGGTGACGGTTTGGAGGGAGATTCACTCTGTGTCTGACCCCCAGAGTGTGTGAGGTGACGGTGTTGATGGAGATTCACTCTGAGTCTAACCCCGGGAGTGTGTGACGGGACGGTGTGGAAGGAACTTCACTCTGCATTAGACACGGTGAGAGTGTGCTGGGAGTGTATGGTGGGCATTCACTCTGTGTCTGGTCCGGGGTGTGTGTGATGGGAAGGTGTGGAGGGAGATTCACTCTGTGTCTGAACCCGGAGGTGTGTGATGATTCCTGTGTTACTGTGGGATCTTCTCGTGCTGTGACACATACCGCTTCATCACTTGAATTGATTTCCAGCAGCCTTGAATCACGGTTTGAACATTCTTGCATCGCTCTGCGGAAAGATGTATGAAACGTGGATACGTAATAACACCGGTCTTTATTTGTGACCCAGTCCTTGGAACACGTTTGCTCTGGAAATCAGGAACAAGGAACAGTGAGACACAGAGTGAATCTCCCTTCAGACTTTCCTATCACACACACGCGGTGTGTCACACAGAATGTATTTCTCGCCATGCGGTCTTATCACGCACACCTGAGGTCAGGCACAGAGTGAATCCCGCCCCCCTCCCCACACCGTCCAATCGCACATTAACAAGGATGAGGAAGAGTGAAGTTCCCACCAAACCATCCATCAGACACTCTCGTGGATAAGACACAGAGTGAATCTCGTACCACACCGTCCATCACACACTCCCGGGGTCAGGACACAGAGTGAAGCTCCCTCTACACCGCCCCATCACACATTCTCTTGTTCAGAGAACAGAATCCCTCCGCAAATTCCAATCACACAGAGCCTTGGTCAGACTCAGTGCGAATCTCTCTCTCCACGGCCCCATCACACACTCCAGCAGTCAGACACGGAAAGAAACTCCCTCAGCACACGTTAAATGTCAGAGGGAGAGTGATTCTCGCTCAAGAGCTTCTCAACACACCACAGAGCAAAGTGTCAGACACAGAAGGAAGCTGCCTCCACACCGTCCCATCAGACACTCCCGAGTCTAAAGAAACGTGAATCTCCCTCCTTACGTCCCAAAACACTCCCTGGCGAGTCACAGAGTGAAGCTTTGTCTGAACCGCCCCATCACTCCCACCTGTGTTCACACACAAAGTCTAGTTCCGCCCACCCCCACCCATGGCACACTCACGGGGTCAGACTCCCTCGAAAACATCCAGTCGCAAAATCCTGTGTCACACAGAGTGAACTTCTCTCTGTACAGTCACTCAGAGATTCAGACACAGACGCTCTCTCTCTACGATCCCATGAGACTCTTTGGGAGTCAGACACAGGGTGAAGCTCCATTCACACCGTCACATCACGTACTGCTGATTCAGACACAGAGTGTACCTCGCTCTACACCGTCGCATGACTGACTCTAGGAGTCAGACACAGATTGAAACTGTCTCTGCTAGTTCCCACACTCACTCCCGGAGTCAGACTTAGACTCTCTCTCTCTCTCTCTCTCTCTCTCTCTCCTCTCTCCTCTCTCTCTCTCTCTCCTCTCTCTCTCTCTCTCTCTCTCTCTCTCTCTCTCTCTCTCTCTCTCTCCTCTCTCTCTCTCTCTCTCTCTCTCTCTCTCTCTCCATTCCCATTTCATCCTCCGGGAATCAAACACAGAGTGAAGCTCCAACCAAACCATCCTATCACACAATCCCGGATTCAGCGACAGGGTGTAGCTCCCTCTGCACTGTCTTATCACTCACTTCCGGGATCAGACGCAGACTGAAGCCTTCTTTCCAGGAACCTATCATTCAAACCTGGAGTCAAACACCCTGAGTCTCTCTACGATTCCATTACACACTCCGGGAGTGAGACGCAGAGTGAAGCTCCAACTGCACCGTCCCGTTACACACTCCCGATTTCAGACACAGAGTGAAAACCTCTCTGCGCCGTCCCATCACACACTGCCGGAATCAGACAGAGTGAAACTCTTTCTGCATGGTCCCATAACACCCTTCAAGGGTCAGACATGTGATGAAGCCCTCTGGGCACTGTTCCATAACACAGTCCTGCTGTCAGACACAGAGTGAAGCTTGATCCATACACACCCGGAGTGAGACATAGTGTGAAGCTGTAATGCTACGTCTCACAATCCCGTGATCAGACGCCGGTGTGAATCCATCTCCACAACTTCCCATCACATTCTCCTGGATTCAGTGATAGAGTGAAACTTCCTCCACGCAGCCCCATCGCACACTCACCGGGTCAAACACAGAGTGAATCACGCCCCATACCATCTCTTCACACACACCCGATGATAAGCACGAAGTGACGCTTCCTCTCTCCATGCCTGCCCTGTGATGAGGAGCGGGTGAAAGAGGGGGATGATGCCTCACCTCTTCTGCTCTTCAATCTCTTCAATTCACAGATTTGAGCCTTGGTTTCGTTGACAGATCTGTACTTCGTTTCCATCTCAGTGAACCGTTGACGGAGATCGCTGTGCATTTGTTTAAGATCGGACAGATTAGAGTTGAGCGCAGAAAGCTTGGATTGAAGGGTTGAGTTTAACTCATGGTAGTTTCGGTGACAGGTTTCCTTAGACTGACGAATCTGTGATACTGAGAGAGATGGCGAAGGATGTTTAGCGTTTGCAGTGACACATTGAGTCAGCGTCACGCTACCGAACGGGTCACAGTGAGTGTTGTGTCAGTGTAACGGTGAAGGGTGTCACAGTGAAGGATGTGTGAGTGTCACAGTGAGGGGTGTGTGAGTGTCACAGTGATATGTCTGTTGGTGTTACAGTGATGGACCTCTCTGTGACACAGTGTGGGAAATGTTTGTGTCACTATGAGGAGCCTGTTGATGTCACCGTGTGGGGTGTGTAGATTTCACGCAGAGTGGCGCATCAGTGTCATGGAGAGGTTTGTGTCAGTTTCACAGTGAGGGAAGTGTCGGTGTCACGATGATCAGTGTCAATGTTACGGTGTGGGGTATGTAAGTGTCACGATGAGGAGAGTGTCGGTGTCACAGTGACGGGAGTGTCGGTGTCACCGTGACGGGCGTGGTGCTGTCAGTGTGAGGGGAGTGTCAGTGTTGCGGTGTGGGTTGTGTAAGTGTCACGGTAAGAGGGAGTGTCGGTGTAATGGTGTGGGCTTGATGTCACGGTGAGTTGCGAGTAAGTGTCATGGTGAGAGGTACGTCACTGTCACAGTGAGGGGAGTCTCGATGTCACGTTTAGGGGAGTATCGGTGCCACAGTAAAGGGGGAGTCGGGGTCACGGTGTGTAGAGTGTCCGGGTCACTGTGGGGGAATGCTGGTGTCACTGAGAGGGGAGTGTCGATGTCGGAGAAGGGTGTGTAGCTCTCACGATGAATGCTGTGTCAGTGTCACGGTGAGAGGTGTGTCGGTGTCACGGTGAGTGTACTGTCGTGCACGATGTGACGGCACTGTCATAATAATGGTGAGGGTCTTCTCTATGCTATGTTGAGGGTAACGTCTGTATCACTGTGAGACGCCTGTCACTGTCACGGAGACGGTCGTGTCACTGTCACAGTGAGAAACGTATCCCTGTCACTCTGAGGGGCGTTTCCACGTCACGGTGAGTGGCGTGTCGGTGTCAGTTTGAGCTTCTTTGCGCTAACATTTCATTCCTCTCTGCTTGTTTGCGGTATGACTACACCCGGAGCCCGTTCCACTCACCATAGATCGAGAGCCCGGCCACTATCGCGACGAGGGCGAACGTAACGAGGCAGAGCAGGTAGATCTTACGATCCGGTCTGTTTCCGATGTTCTGTCCCGGCTCCTGTTTCTGCGCACCTGTAGAGAGAGACCATTCAGTGTGTGCGTGAAATCAGCCGTGACCCCCACTGGGACTCCCTTCCACCCACCCTCCGCTCCAGAGGAAGCAACCCAGGTGTCCGACCTCTCGTTGTAACACATGCCATCGAATCTCGGCAGAGTCCTGTTAAATCTCTCCGGAGGCTCCCCAACGCCCTGACATCCTTCCGATAATGGGGTGACCAGAAGTGTATACAATACGCCTGATTCAGACAAACTAGTGATTTTTATAAAGTTGCAACATAACTCCCTGACATTTGTACTCAATGCCCCCGACTAAAAAGGCAAGAATGCCATCGGACTTCTTAACCATCCCGTCAAACTGTGCAGCCCCGTTCAGGGAGCTATGAACATGGACCTCAAGATCCTCTGCCCATCTAAAGTAAGGACATGTTCGGCACAACATTGTTCTCCGAAGGGCCGGTGTTGTGCTGTAGATTTTCTGTGTTCCTATGTTTCAACACTGTGTGACTAGAACTGTATAGAATGCGCCTGATTCGGCCTAACTAGTGATTTTTATGAAGTTGCAACACAACTCTCTGACATTTGTACTCAATGCCCCGACTAATTAAGGGAAGAACATAGAACAACACAGCACAGTACAGAACCTTCGGCCCACAATGTTGTGCCGACCCTCAAACCCTGCCTCCCATGTAAACCCCGTACCTTAATTTCCTCCATATACCTGTCTAGTAGTCTCTTAAACTTCACTAGTGTATCTGCCTCCACCTCTGACTCAGGCAGTGCATTCTGCGCACCAACCACTGTCTGAGTGAAAAACATTCCTCAAATATCCCCATTGAACTTCCCTCCCCTTACCTTAAAGCCATGTCCTCTTGTATTGAGCAGTGGTGCCCCGGGGAAGAGGCGCTGGCTGTCTACTCTGTCTATTCCTCTTAATATCTTGTACACCTCTATCATGTCTCCTCTCATCTTCCTTCTCTCCGGAGAGTAAAGCCCTTGCTCCCTTAATCTCTGATCATAATGCACACTCTCTAAACCAGGCAACATTCTGGTAAATCTCCTCTGTACCCTTTCCAATGCTTTCACACCCTTCCTATAGTGAAGCCACCAGAACTGGACACAGTACTCCAAGTGTGGCCTAAACAGAGTTTTATACAGCTGCATCATTAACTCGCGACTCTTAAAGTCTGTCCCTCGAATTATGAAAGCTAACACCGATAAGCTTTCTTCACAACCCTATCTACCTGTGAGGATAATTTCGTTCAGGGAGGAATGAACATGAACCCCACGATCCTCTGCCCATCTAAAGCATGGAGATGTTCGGCACATCATTATCATCCAAAGGGCTTCTGTTGTGCTGTAGGTTTTCTATGTTTCTATGTTTCAACACTGTTTAGGGTCTTGGCTCTGATTGTGTGACATTTCTTTCATTTGACCTATTAAGGGGCAACATTTTAGGTTTGTCCGGGTTAAACTCCATCTGCCCGGTCTCCAAACCATATCTGTAACTGATCTACGTCCCACTGCTCAGCCAGTCTTCTCCGCTCTCCACACACCACCCCTCGCGGTATTATTAGCAATCCTGCTAACGCACCTATCTACAATTTCATCCAGATCATTTTATATACATTTAAGAGCAAAGAGGTATATAGGATCCAGTTCAGACCCACCTTGCTCAGTTCTGGTCGCCTCACTACAGGGGGGACGTGGAAGCCATAGAAATGATGCAGAGGAGATTTACAGGGATGTTGCCTGGATTGAGGAGCATGGCTTATGAGAATAGGTTGAGTGAACTCGGCGTTTTCACCTTAGAGCGACGGAAGATGAGAGGTGACCTGATGGAGGTGTATAAGATGATCAGAAAATTGATCGTGTGGATATTCCGACGTTTTTCATCCAGGGCTGAAATGGCTAGCACGAGAGGGCGCGGTTTTAAGTGGCTTGGATTTTTTTTTACGGAGAGATGGGTGTGTGCGCGGAATGGGCTGCAGGCGGCGGTGGTGGCGGCGGGTACCGATTGGGGCTATCTTTGGACTTCTGGACTCATGGAGCTTAGAAAAATAGAGGGCTATTTATAACTCCTAGGGAGTTCGTCACTGCTTTGTGGGCCGAAGGAGCAGTGAGAGAGGGAGGGAGAGGGATAAGTAGAGAGTTAGGTAGAGAGGTTGGAAGATAGAGGAGGGAGGGGGATGCTGGATGGCGCGAGATCCAGTGAGAGATGTCGGGCTACTTGGATCTGGAAGGACTGATCAGGCACGGGGAGTAGATGGAATCCACCTAGACTTTAACAAGGTCTCAGATGGTACATAACTCCGGGGTGCCGGGAGCCAGAGGGCACAGGATTGAACTGAGAGTGGATGACGAGGAGGAGAGAGAGCTGAGGGAGGGAGGGGGGTGTTAGTGAGAAAGCACGTAGACAGGGACAAGAGAGGGCGAAGGTGAAAAGGAGGGGAGATAATAGGGGAGGAGAGTGGGGCAGAGAGTGGGGCAGAGAGTGGGGAGATGGAAGGGCATAGACGGGGAAAGGTTTTTTAAGAGAGTGGTTGGGGAGAATCGGGAACCGAGTAGAGGAGGAGATTGGTGGAGGAGGAGGATAAGGGTGTACGGGAGAGGCAGAGAGTGTAGGGTGGGTAATGTGAAAGTGGAGGAGAGCGAAGGAGGAGAACAAGGATGTTGTCTAGACTCGAGGGACTGATTTGTGCAGAGAGGTCGGACAGGTTGGGAATTTAATTCCTTGAACGAAGTGATGACCTCACAGAGACGTATAAAACCACGAGCGCTGAATGGGGAGGGTTTAAACTAGATTTGCAGGGGGGTGGGAACTGGAGGGCCAGAGCAGATCATGGAGCGGGGGTGGAAATAAATTGTGTTAAAAGTTCATGCAAAGTCAGAAATAGAAGTGTTGTGTATGGGTGTTACAATCTTCGGAGGCGTGTCTATTTCAATACGAGGAGAATTGTCCGGAAGGCAGACAAGATGAGGGCGTGGATTGACACGTGGAATTATCACATCATAGCCATTACTGAAACTTGTCTACAGGAGGGGCAGGACGGCAGCTTAATTTTCCAGGGTTCCGATGTTTCAGAGGTGATAGAGGTAGAGCGATGAAGGGTGGGGGTGGGGGTGGCGACATTGCCAGTCAGGGAAAATGTTACAACAGTGCTCAGGCAGGACAGATTACAGGGCTTGGCTACAGAAGCCATATGGGTGGAGCTGAGAAACAGGAAAGACATGATGACGACATTAATGGGGTTGTATTATAGACCACACAATAGTCAGTGAGAATTGAAGGAGCAAATCTGCAGAGAGACAGCAGGCAACGGTAGGAAACATAAAGTTGTGATAGTAGGGTATTTTAATTTTCCACATATTGATTGGGATTCCTACACTGTTAAAGGTCCAGATGGTTTAGAGTTTGTAAAATGTCTTCAGCAACGTTTTCTATATCAATATGTGGAGGTACCAACTGGAGAGGATGCAATTTTTGATCTTCCTATTGGGAAACTAAGTTAGGACAGGTGACAGAAGACTGTGAGGGCAATCACCTAAGGACAGTGATCATACCGCCTTTAGTTTCAACTTGATCATGGATAAAGATAGATCTGGTCCTCTGGTTGAAGTTCTAAACTGGAAAAAGGCCAAATTTGAAGAAATGGTTTAAAAAGTGTGGATTGGGACAGGTTGTTCTCTGGCAAGGATGTGATTGGTAAGTGGGAGGCCTTCAAAGGAGACATTTTGAGAGTGCAGAGTTTGTATGTTGCTGTCAGGATTAAAGGCAACGTGAATAAGAATCAGGAACCTTGGTTCACGAGGGATATTGGAAGTCTGATAAAGAAGAAGAGAAAAATGTATGACAGATATAGGCAACAAGGAGCAAATGAGATTCTTGAGGATCATAAAAAGTGCAAGAAAATGCTTAAGAAAGAAATCAGGAGGGCTAAAAGAAGATATGATGTTGCTTTGGCAGTCAAGGTGCAGAATAATCCTAAGAGCTACTACGGGTATAGTAAAAGCAAAAAGACAGTAAGGGATAAAATTGATCCTCTTGAAAATCAGAGTGGTCGGCTACGTATGGAACCAAAAGAAATGGAGAACTGAAATGTTTTTTTTTTTTTTTGTATCTGTATTTACTAAAGAAACTGGCAAGGTATCTATGGAAATTGGGGAAACAAGTAGTGAGGTCATGGAACCTATAGAGGTTGAAGAGGAGGAGGTGATTGCTGTCTTGAGGCAAGTCCGAGTAGATAAATCCAAAGGCCCTGACAGGGTATTCCCTCGGTTCCTGAAGGAGACTCGTTTTGCAATTGCAGGGGCCCTGGCAGAAATATGTAAAGTGTACATCTTCCCAACCACTGAGGTCAGGCTAACTGGTCTATAATTTCCTTTCTGCAGCCTTCTCCCTTTCTTAAAGAGTGGAGTGACATTTACAATTTTCCAGTCCTCTGGCACCATGCCAGAATCCAATGACTGGATTAAAGGGATGTCTTTCAGTGGATTAAAAAGCTTAAGAATGTAGAAATTAAGAAAGTGCTGGAGCTTTTGGAAAGCATCAAGTTGGACAAGTCACCGGAACCGGATGAGATGTACCCGAGGCTACTGTGGTAAGCGAGGGAGAGATTGCTGAACCTCTGGCAATGACCTTTACATCATCAATGAGGACGGGAGGGTTTCCGGAGGATTGGAAGGTTGCGAATGTTGTTCCCTTATTCAAGAAATGGAGGAGGGATAGCCCAGGAAATTATAGGCCAGTGAGTCTTACTTCAGTGGTTGCTTAGTTGATGGAGAAGATCCTGAGAAGCAGGATTTATGAATATTTTGAGAGGTTTAATATAAATATGAATAGTTATCATGGCGTTGTCAAAGGCAGGTCGTGCCTCACGAGTCTGATAGTGTTTTTTGAGGACGTGACTAAGCACATTGATGAAGGTAGAGCCGGAGATGTAGTGTATATGAATTTTAGCAGGGTATTTGATATGATACCCCAAGCAAGGCTTATTGAGAAAGTAAGAAGTCATGGGATCCAAGGGGATATTGTTTTGTGGATCAATAACTAGCTTGCCCACAAAAGGCAAATTATGCTTGTGGAAGGGTCATATTCTGCATGGACACCTGTGACTAGCGGAGTGCCTCAGAGATCTGTTCTGCGCCACCTACCCTTTGTGATTTTTATAAATAACCTGGATGAGCAAGTGGAGGGATGGGTTAATAATTTTGCTGGTGACACTATGGTTGGTGGTGTTGTGGATAGTGTGGAGGGCTGTCAGATGTTACAGCGGGACATTGATAGGATGCAAAACTGGGCTGAGAAGTGTCTGATGGAGTTCCACACAGTTAAGTGTGCGGGTCTGTTCATTTTGGTGGGTCAAATATGATGGCAGATTATAGTATTAATGATAAAACTCTTGGCAGTGTGGAGGAACAGAGGGAACTTCGGGTCTGAGTCCATAGGACACTCAAAGCTGCTACTTAGGTTGACTCGGTGGTTAGAAAGGAAATACGGCAAATCGTCCTTCATCAATCGTGGAATTGAATTTAGGAGCTGAGAGGTAATGTTGCAGTTATGTAGGACACTGTTCAGACCCCAGATGGAGTACTGTGCTCCGTTCTGGTTGACTCACTAAAGGAAGGATTTGGAAGCTATAGAATGGATTCAAATGAGATTTTCGAGGATGTTTCCTGGGTTGGGGAGCATGCCTTATGAGAACAGGTTGAGTGAACTCGGCGTTTTCTGTTTGGAGCGACGGAGGATGAGTCGTGTAAGGGCTGAAATGCTTGCCCCAAGAGGACACACGCTTAACGTGCTGGGGAGTAGGTGCAGAGGACATGTCAGGGGTACGTGTTTTAAGCAGACAGTGGTGAGTGCGTGGAATGGGCTGCCGGAAACGGTGCTGGAGGCGGACATGATAGGGTCATTTAAGGACCTTCTGGATAGATACATGGACCGTAGAAAAATAGAGGGCCATCGGTATGCTGAGTAATTTCTAAGGTAGAGACATGTTCGGGACAACTTTGTGAGCCGAACCGCCTGTATTGTGCTGCAGGTTTTCAATGTTTCTCACTATATGAAGGACCTTGAAACCGTAAGAGATTTACAACGATGTTGCCTGGATTGGGGAGCATGCCTTATAAGAATAGGGTGAGTGAACTCGGCCTTTTCTCCTTGGAGCGATGGAGGATGAGAGATGAATTGATAGTGGTGTACAAGATAAGGAGGGACATTGATCATATAGATCATGTAGGCTTTTTCTCAGGGCTGAAATGGTTAGCACGGGAGGGAATAGTTTGAAGGTGCTGGGAAGTAGGTGTAGAAGAGATGTCAGGGGTAAGTTTTTTACACAGGGAGTGGTGAGTGCGTAGAATGGGTTACCGGCGGCGGTGGTGAAGGAGGAAATGATACGTTCTTTATAGGACTCCTGGATAGCTACATCCAGCTGAGAAGAACAGAGGATATGGGTAAAGTCTTGGTAGTTCTTAGATGGGGACATGTTCTGCACAGCTTTGTAGGTCGATGCGCCTGCATTGTGCTGTATGTGTTTTATGATTTTTATGTGTCTAAATCACCTCTCTACAATTTAATCCAGATCATTTTTATACATCACGGAGAGGCGAAGTCCCAGTGACATCCAGAGATACAAATCCTTTCATAGTTGAAGAGCAGCGTTAAACAATCACAGATTGCAGAGCAAAGCGTCACAGTTACAGAGAGAGGGCAGTGCAGGCAGACGATAACGTGCAAGAGGTCACGACGAGGTCGATCGTGAGGTCAGAAGTCCATCTGAACGTTCTAGGGGGCCTTTCGATAATCTGATATCTCAACCACACCACACACCCACTCCGATGGGAGGGAGTCCGGGTTGGGTAGGGGTCTATGATTAATCTGGCAGATGCACCGAAGCAGCAGGAAGTGTAGACAAGTGTCCACTGAGGGAACATGTTACGTTTCCATCTTTGGAAAGAGGCACCAAGACGGCTGATGAGACAGTGCAGTTGACATGATGTGCAGGGACTTCAATAAGGCATTTGTTGTGCCGCTCTGCATAATGGGGTGAGGCCTAGGGCGATTAGACAGACCGATTTGATTGGGGATGACCCGCTTGTCCTGATTGGTTGATAAAATGCGCACTGACATTAACAAGTACAGTCACAAGATCCCAGATGGCAGATCACTCTGGGAGATGGAAGAGAGGAAGGGAGGGAGAGACGGAGAAAGAATTGACTGATGAGAGAGGGAGGGAGTGGGGAAGTATGGAGGGTGGAAGATGGAGGAGGGAGAGAGGTACTGGATGGTGTGAGACCCAGGGAGAGCTGTCGGGCTACTTTGATCTGGAAGGCCGGAACAGGCACGGGGAGTAGATGTAATCTACCTAGACGTTAACAAGGTCTCAGATGGTACAAAACTCCAGGGTGCCGGGAGACAGAGGACACAGGATTAGGTGAAAGTGGATGACGAGGAGGAGTGAGAACTGAGGGGGAGAGGGGGGTGTTAGTGCGAAAGGAAGAAGACAGGGACGAGAGAGGGGGAAGGAGAGATAATAGGGGAGGAGTGTGGGGCAGAGGGGGAAGAGTGGGGAGCTGGGGAGATAGAACGGCATAGACGGGCAAAGTCTTTTTTTAGGAGAGTGGTTGGGGAGAATCGGGAACCGAGTAGAGGAGGAGATTCGTGTAGGAGAGGGACAGAGAGTTTGGGGTGAAAGTGGAAGAGAGCGAAGGAGGAGAACGAGGATGTTGTCTAGTCTCGAGGGACTGATTTGTGCAGAGAGGTCGGTCAGTTTGGGACTTTAATTCTTGGAACGTAGTGGTGACCTCACAGAGACGTATAAAACCACGAGCAGTTCCGGTGGAAACTGGAGGGCCAGAGCAGATCATGGAGCGGGGGTGGAAATAAATTGTGTTAAAAGTTCATGCAAAGTCAGAAATAGAAGTGTTGTGTATGGGTATTACAACCTTCGGAGGCGTGTCTATTTCAATGCGAGGAGTATATCGTCCGGAATGCAGACAAGCTGAGGGCGTGGATTGACACGTGGAATTATCACATCATAGCCATTAGTGAAACTTGGCTACAGGAGGGGCAGGACGGCAGCTTAATGTTCCAGAGTTCCGATGTTTCAGACGTGATAGAGGCAGAGGGATGAAGGGTGGGGGTGGGGGGGTGGTGACATTGCCAGTCAGGGAAAATGTTACAACAGTGCTCAAGCAGGACAGATTAGAGGGCTTGGCTACCGAGGCCATATGGGTGGAGCTGAGAAACAGGAAAGACATGATGACCACATTAATGGGGTTGTATTACAGACCACACAATAGTCAGTGAGAACTGGAGGAGCAAATCTGCAGAGAGACAGAAGACAACTGCAGGAAACATAAAGTTGTGATAGTAGGGGATTTTTATTTTCCACATATTGATTGGGGCTCTCATATTGTTAAAGGTCCAGATGGTTTAGTGCTTGTATAATGTCTTCAGCAAAGTTTTCTATATCAATATGTGGAGGTACCAACTAGAGAGGATGGAATTTTAGATCTCCTATTAGGAAACGAGTTAGGACAGGTGACGGAAGTCTGTGTGGGGAAACACCGATGGACAGTGATCATACAGCCATTAGTGTCAACTTGATCATGAATAAAGATAGATCTGGTCCTCGGGTTGAAGTTCTAAACTGGAAAAGGGCCAAATTCGATTAAATGAAAAATGATCTAAAACGTTTGGATTGGGACAGGTTGTTCTCTGGCAAGGATGTGATTGGTAAGTGGGAGGCCGTCAAAGGAGAACTTTTCAGAGTGCAGAATTTGTATGTTCCTGTCAGGAATAAAGGCAAAGTGAATTAGATTAAGGAACCTTCGTTCTCTAGGGATGTTAGAATTCTGATAAGGAAAGAGAGAATGTATGAAATGTATAGGAAACAAGGAGCAAATGAAATTCTTCAGGAGTATAAAATGTGCAAGGAAATACTTAAGAAAGAAATCAGGAGGGTTTAATGAAGGCATGAGGTAGTTCTGGCAGTCAAGTTGGAGGATAATCTTAAGAGCTTCTGCAGGTATATTAAGTGCAAAAGGATAGTAAGGGATAAAATTGGTCCTCTTGAAAATCAGGGTGGTCGGCTACGTATGGAAGCAAAAGAAATGAGGGAGATCATAAAACTTTTTTTTATCTATATTTACTAAGGAAACTGACAAGGTGCCTATGGAAATGAGGGAAACAAGTAGTGAGGTCATGGAACCTATAGAGGTTGAAGAGGAGGAGGTGATTGCTGTCTTGAGGCAAGTCAGAGTGGATAAACCCCTAGGCCCTGATATGGTTTACCCTCGGTCCTTGAAGGAGACTGGTATTGAGGCAAGTCAAAGTGGATAAATCCCCAGGCCCTGACAGGGTTTACACTCGGACCCTGAGGGAGACTCGTGTTGCAATTGCAGGGACCCTGGCAGAAATATTTAAAATGTCGGTATCCACGGATCAGGTGCTGGAGGATTGGAGGATAGCTCTTCCGTTTTTACGTTATTTTTTTTTTTAAAAAGCTCTAAAAAAATATGGGAAATTATAGGCCGGTAAAATTACCATCAGGTGTAGGAAAATCATTGGAAGGAGTAATAAGGGATAGAATCTACAAGTATTTAGAGAGACAGGGACTCATTAGGGAGAGTCAACATGGTTAGTGCGTGGTAGGTCATGTTTAACCAATCTAATACGGTTTTTCGTGGAGGTTACTAGAAAAGTGAATGAGGGGAAGGCGGTGGATGTTGTCTATATGGACTTCAGTAAGGCCTTTGACAAGCTCCCGCATGGCAGGTTAGTTAGGAAGATTCAGTCCCTAGGTCGCAGTCGCGGGTAACATAAAGTAAGAAGAAACCTCTTACATATACATGGTGAGGTAGTAAATTGGATTAGACGTTGGCCCAACGGAGAAACCAAACAGTGGTAATGGAGGATTGCTTCTCTGAGTGGAGGCCTGTGACTAGTGGTGTGCCACAGGGATCAGTGCTGGGTCCATTGTTACTTGTCATCTATATCAATGATCTGGATCATAATGTGGTAAATTGGATTATCAAGCTTGCTGATGATACAGAGTTTGGAGGTGTAGTGAACAGTGAGGAATATTTTCAATGCTTGCAGAGGGAATTGGACCAGTTGGAAAAATGGGCTGAAAAATGGCAGGTGGAGTTTAATGCAGACAAGTGTGAGGTATTGCTCTTCGGCTGGACAAACAAAGGTAGTTCATACAAGGTAAATTATAGGGCACTGATGAGTGCAGTAGAAGATAGTGATCTGGGAATACAGATACAATAATTCCCTAAAAGTGGCGTCACAGGTAGATAGGGTAGGAAAGAGAGCGTTTGGCACATTGGCCTTTATAAATCAGAGTATAAGAGTTGGAATGTTATGTTGATGTTGTATAAGGCATTGGAGCGTAGAAAAATGAGGGCAGATTTGAAAGAGGTATATCTACTTGGATAGATCGTTGGCTGTTCGGCAGGAAACAGAGAGTGGGAATAAAGGGATCCATTCTGTTTGACTGCCAGTTACCTGTGGTGTTCCATAGGGGCCCGTGCTGGGGACTCTTCTTTCTACGCTGTATGTCAACGATTTGGATTATGGAATAGATGGCTTTGTGGCTATGATTTCTGATGATACAAAGTTAGGCGGGGTGCCGGTAGTCCTGAGGAAACAGAGAGTCTGCAGAGAGACTTGGATAGATTGGGGGATGGGCAAAGAAGAGGCAAGTGAAATACAATTTTGGAAATTGTACGTTCATGCACTTTAATTGATGAAATAGAAGGGGAGACTATTATTTAAAAGGGGAGATAATTCAAAGTTCTGACATGCAACGGGACTTGGGAGTCCTCGTGCAGGATACCCTTAAGGTTAACCTCCAGGTTGAGTCGGTGGTAAAGAAGGGGAATGCAATGCTGGAATTCATTTCTGGAGTAACTCAGTTCTAGGAGCAGGGATGTGTTGTTGAGGCTCTATAAGACACTGGTAAGACCGCACTTGGAATACTATGTGCAGTTTTGGGCTCCTTATTTAAGAAGTGCTGTGCTGACGTTGGAGAGGGTTCAGAGAAGATTCACTGGAATGAATCCGGGAATGAGAGGGTTAACATTCGAGGAACGTTTGATCGCTCTTGTACTGTACGCATTGGAGTTGAGAAGAATGTGGGGGGACCTCATAGAAACATTTCGAACGTTGAAAGACATGGACAGAGTGGATGTGTGAAAGTTGTTCCCCATGGTGGGGGAGTCTATTACGAGAGGACATGACCTACGGATTGAAGGGCGCCCATTCAGAACAGAGATGCGAAGATTTTTTTTTTGCCAGAGGGCGGCAGTGGAGTTCAGATCATGGGGCGTATTTAAGGCAGAGTTTGATAGGTATCTGTGTAGCCAGAGCATCAAAGGTTATGCTGAGAAGGCGGAGGAGGGGGAACAAATGGGAGAATAGATCAGCTCATGATAAAATATCGGAGCAGACTCGATGGGCCGACTTGCTCTCCTCTGCTTCTTTGTCGTATGGTCTTATAATATTATGATGGGTATACAGAGAGGGAATGCAGGAAGGATTTTTCCACTGTGGCTAGGGGAGAAAAAAAAAAACAGAGGACATGGGTTAAGGATGAAGTGGGAAAAGTGTAAAGGAACATGCGGCGGGGCCTCTTCACACAGAGAGCGGTGGGACTGTGCAATGAGCTGCCAGATGAAGTGATGAAAGCAGGATCACTTTTAATATTTAAGAAAAACTTGGACAGGTACATGGAATGACGGGTATGGAGGGATATGGTCCAGGTGCAGGAGACAGATGCATTCGAAACTAGGACTCTTGCGACTAAAACAAGTGACCCTGCAGACTGACGTCATCACTGTGAACTCTGACCTGTTTGTGCAGTGGTTGGCAGTCCGCCGGGACCCGAGGAAATGGGCGGATCTTCGTCCTCAACGATGCGGGTTTCCTCTTTCCGAAAGTTCAGCTCTGAGTAGGTGGAGGTCACACCGTCTGGGAGAGAGAGGGAGAGAGAACAGTTAAGAAAGAGGGTGAGAGCGGTAGAGATTGGGTGAGGGAGTCGGGGAGAGAGAGAAGAGCGAGGGGTGAAGGAAGAGAAAGAGGATTTAAGAGAGTAGGAGAGAAGGGCTGAGACAGCGAGCGAGAGAGAGTGAGGGTGGTGGAGAGAAGACAGAGACGTGGAGACAGAGAGAAGGCGATAACGACGGTCAAAGATGGGAGAGCGCGATGCGGGCATTGGGCAGGAAAATGCGACAGAAAGAACTGGGAGAGAGAACGGGGAGAGAAAGGGGAGAGAGTGAGAGAAAGGGGGGTAGAGGGGGAGAGCGGAGTGAGAGGTGTGAGAGATGAATGGAGGGGAATGAGAAGGGAGAGGGTGGAAGTGGTAACGAGAACAGGAGAATTTCAACGAGTGGGGAACGAGCGAGGGTGGCAGAGTGTCGGGAGCGGGGAGAGGGGTGAATACAGGAGGGGAAGGTGTGAGGGGAGATGAGCGGGAAACAGCGACAGAGAGAAGTGGGAAGAACGGGCAGAGCTGACCGGGTTATAAGAGTGAGCAGAGATAGAGCGAAAGAGTGCGAGGGGAAGACCGAGAGTAATAGAGACGGTGACTGTGATAGAGAAGAGACGGGGGCAATGAGAGAGGGCGAAGAGAAGGGGACAGTGGGAGACAGCAGGAGAAAAAGAGTGAGAAAGAAACAGGGGAGGAAGGCAAAGAGGAGACAGGGTAAGAGAAGGGGAAAGACAGAAAAGACAGTGGGGTTAGAAAAGGGAGAGAGGTGTTAAAGTTTTATACCGCACTCCCTCCTCACCGTCTCTTCCACTGTGCACCCCTCCTCACCACAACAGCACGACACTAACACATTTCCACCACCTCCGCGAGACACAGCTCGCTCCTTATTGCCCCTTCCTCCACTCGCCCTATACCATGCCATCTTTCCACAGCACTCCTTCCACACTCCATCCGACGGCGCTACCTCCTATTTCGCCCCTCCCAGGGCGCAACATTCCGCACCGACCATCAAAGAGAGCTCCCCCCTCTACGCATCTCTCACGCTTTCCCTCCGTGTTATTCTCAAACAGGGAATCATTCTGGTAAACTGTAGGTTTGCCCTGAGACCTCTCGACAGGATCGGACACGTCACCTAAACAGGTAAAAACTAACAAAGTTGAAACTGACCTCGATCTGTCCGGACCGGGGGCGCCGAAGGGGTCTTGAAATTAACTTCCACGTACGATACATGAGGTTCAGCTGGGGACAGAAAATTGAGGGTCAGACACAGAGTGAAGCTCCCAGCTCACCTTCCCATCCCACACTCCCAGGTTCAGACACAGAGTGAATCCCCCTAAACACTGTCCAATCTCACACTCCCGGGGTCTGACATAGAGTGAATCTCCCTCCACACCGTCCCATTACACACTCCCGGGGTCAGACACAGAGTGAATCTCCCAACACACTGACCCATCAAACACTCCCGGGGTCAGACACAGAGTGAATCTCCTCCACACCGTCCCATTACACATTCCTGTGGTCAGACACAGAGTGAATCGTACTCCACACCGTCCCATCACCCACTCCCGGGGTCAGACACAGAGTGAATCTCCCTCCACACCGTCCCATCACACACTCCCGGGGTCAGACACAGGGTGAATCTCCCTCCACACCGTCCCATTACACATTCCTGTGGTCAGACGCAGAGTGAAGCTCCCTCCACACCGTCCCATCACACACTCCCGGGGTCAGACACAGAGTGAATCTCCCTCCACACCGTCCCATCACACCCACCCCGTGGTCAGGCACAGGGTGTATCTCCCTCCGCAACCGCCCCATCACACCCACCCCGTGGTCAAGCAAACATTTAATCTCCCTCGCAACGTATTTCTGACCCCCTTACATCGGGAAGGAGTCTCTGAGTCCGTTTTTGTGAACGTCACATTCATATAAGTCTCGCTGTCGTCCATCCTGTCGAGGATTCTCTCCGTCTCTGAGCTCAGAAAGGGGAAGTAACCGTTGACAAAGGAAGCCCGTGTTTACAGGGGAGTTTGACCGGCAGCAACAAACACCAGATGAAGTGTTGATAAAGAGACAGGCCGAGAGCAGGGGGAGGAGTTGTCGGGCAGGAGGCAGTTTGATGGTGTGAATGTGCGTGTTCTCGAGAGGTATGTATGGCGGGGGGAGGAGTTGTGAGAGTGGGGACAAAGAGCAGGAGTGGACAATGAGGGAGTATGGGAGAAGTCAGAGAGGGAGAAATGGGGTGAGAGTGGGCAGAGAGGGAGGAGCGGAGATAAAATGGGGAGTGTCAGATGTTGGAGAGAATGGGTATAGAGAGGGGGAAGCGGCGGGAATATTTGCAAGAACTTAGGGGTAAGAAGGAAAAAGTAGACAGCGGGGTGACGGAGGAAAGGAAGAGAGAGAGAGAGAGAAAGGGACATGGAGAGGGAGAAGAGTAAGTGAGGGGAGGACAGAGAGTGTTACAGGGGGGAGGAGGGATGCAGGGGAGGGTCGATGGAGGGATGGAAAGAGAAAGGGAGAAAAGAGTGGAAGAAGTGGATCAGAGTGGGATGAGACGAGTGAAGAGACTTGAAAGGGAGGATATGTGTCACTCATACAGAGCCTCAGTTGACAAGATGAATTTTATCCCCTCGGCACCCAACCGCCACAAGCGGTTGGTCCCTGATTTGACCGTCGGACCCTCCTACTTCTCTTCTCATCGCCGGGGATTCAGACCCTCTCTGTGCGGGAAACCACGGCGCCAGGGACAAACACCCAACACCCACCGAAGCGAGCGAGCCCATCCCTCCGAGTGAAATGAACAGCTCCTCACAGTCTCTCTTTTTCTCTCTCTCTCTCGCCCCCGCCCTTCGAGTGAAATCAACAACTCCTCACAGTCGCTCTCTCTCTCTCTCTCCCCCTCTGAGTGAAATGAACAACTCCTCACAGTCTCTCTCTCTCCCTCCCTCCGAGTGAAATGAACAACTCCTCACTGTCTCTCTCCCTCCCTCCCTCCGAGTGAAATGAACAACTCCTCACTGACTCTCTCTCTCCCCCTCCCTCCGAGTGAAATGAACAACTCCTCACTGTCTCGCTCTCTTCCCCCTCCCTCCGAGTGAAATGAACAACTCCTCACTGACTCTCTCTCTCTCTCTCTCTCCTCTCTCTCTCTCTCTCTCCTCTCTCTCTCTCTCTCTCTCTCTCTCTCTCTCCCTGTCTATCTCTCTGACTCCCCCTCCCTCCGAGTGAAATGAACAACTCCTCACTGTCTGTCTCTCTCTCCGAGTGAAATGAACAACTCCTCACTGTCTCTCTCTCTCTCCCTCCCTCCGAGTGAAATGAACAACTCCTCACAGTCTCTCTCTCTCCCTCCCTCCGAGTGAAATGAACATCTCCTCACAGTCTCTCTCTCCCTCCCTCCGAGTGAAATGAACAACTCCTCACTGACTCTCTCTCTCTCTCCCTCCCTCCGAGTGAAATGAACAACTCCTCACTGTCTCGCTCTCTTCCCCCTCCCTCCGAGTGAAATGAACAACTCCTCACTGACTCTCTCCCTCTCTCTCTCTCTCCGAGTGAAATGAACAACTCCTCACTGACTCTCTCCCTCTCTCTCTCTCTCTCCGAGTGAAATGAACAACTCCTCACTGTCTCTCTCCCTCTCTCTCTCTCTCCGAGTGAAATGAACAACTCCTCACTGTCTCTCTCTCCCTCCCTCCGAGTGAAATGAACAACTCCTCACTCTCTCTCTCTCTCTCTGTCTTTCTCTCCCTCTCCCTCTCTCTGTCTCTCCGAGTGAAATGAACAACTCCTCACTATCTCTCTCTCTCTTTCTCTCTCTTTCTTTCTCTCTCTCCCTCTCTCTCTCGCCGAGTAAAATGAACAACTCACAATCTCTCTCTCTCCCCCTCACTCCGAGTGAAATGAACAACTCCCCAATCTCTCTCTCTCTCTCTCTCTCTCTCTCTCTCTCTCTCTCTCTCTCTCTCTCTCTCTCTCTCTCCCTGTCTATCTCTCCGACTCCCCCTCCCTCCGAGTGAAATGAACAACTCCTCACAGTCTCTCTCTCCCTCCGATTGAAATTAACAACTCCTCACTGTCTCTCTCTCTCCCCCTCCCTCCGAGTGAAATGAACAACTCCTCACAGTCTCTCTCTCTCTCTCTCTCTCTCTCTCTCTCTCTCTCTCTCTCTCTCTCTCTCTCTCTCTCTCTCTCTCTCTCTCTCTCTCTCTCTCTCTCTCTCTCTCTCTCTCTCTCTCAGATCTACACCAAATTAACACTAGAGGAAGTCGCGAGAAACAGATTGCTATGTTTAGACCATGCAGTGTTCAACAGTGTTCACGGGGTCAGACAGAGTGAAGCTCCCTCCACATCACTTTCTCCCCCCCCCTCCCAACATCGGGAAGGAGACTCTGAGTCCGTTTTTGTGAACTTCACGTTAATGTAAGGCTCGCTGTCGTCCATTCTGTCGAGGATTCTCTGCGTCTCTGAGCTCAGAAAGGGGATGTAACCGTTGACAAAGGATGCCCGTGTTTACAGGGGAGTTTGACCGGCAGCAACAAACACCAGATGATGTGCAGATAAAGGGAGAGGCCGAGAGCAGGGGAGGAGGTGTCGGGCAGGAGACAGATTGAGGGTGTGAAAGCGGGTGTTCTCGAGAGATGAGAGCGGCGGGGTGAGGAACTGTGAAAGTGGGGAGATTGAGGGGAGGGGGGATGAGGGAAGGATGTGGAGATCGGAGAGCGATAAATGGGTGACAGGGGGCCGGGAGCGAGGAGCTGAAATAAAGAGGTGGTACGGTCAGAAGTAGGAGATAATGGGTATAGAGAGGAGGGAAAACGGCAGGGGATATTTGAAGATAATTTAGGGATAAGAGGGAGAAGGCAGAGGGCGAGCTGAAGGGGGAAAGAAAGAGAGAGAGAGAGGGCATGGAGTGGGAGAAGAGTAAGTGAGTGAGGCAGAGAGTGTTACAGGGGGGATGAGGGATGCAGGGGAGGGAAAGAAGGAGTTGTATTTGTGACTTATGCAGAGCCTTGTTGTCAGGGAGAATCTTATCACTCGTCTCCTCCCCCGCCCCAGCAGTTGTTTCCTTGTTTGACCGTCCGACCCTCCCACTTCTCTGCTCACCGCCGGGGATTCAGACCCTCTGTGTGCGGGGAACCACGGTCCCGGGGACAAACACCCAACACCCACCGAAGCGAGCGAGCCCCCTCCCTCCGAGTGAAATGAACAACTGCTCACAGGCTTTCTCTCTCTCTCTCTCTCTCTCTCTCTCTCTCTCTCTCTCTCTCTCTCTCTCTCTCTCTCTCTCTCTCTCTCCTCTCTCTCTCTCTCTCTCTCTCTCTCTCTCTCTCTCTCTCTCTCTCTCTCTCTCTCTATCTCTCTCTCTCTCTCATCTACAGAATATTTACAGCAGAAGCAGTCGCGGAAACAAGATTACCATTTTTAGACTATGCAGTTTTCAACAAACAATATGGGTGTCTCGATATTGAAGTTAACAGGAAAATTAATCACGCTGATCTGTATCTCCGGTTTCACTCTCCTCTCCAAATAGAACATACGTTGAGGGTTATCAGTATTTCAGAGAAGTCTTGAAAGCCTGCGGCTACACTGACTGGTTCATCATTAAATGAACAAATGAATAGCAGGGACGTCAGCCCAACAGATGGAGTTCAGGAGCTCTCTGAAACACCCTCCATCACCTTCTGTCTATTATCCTTTTCGCTCTCTGCAGAAGTCACTGTCTCCCGATCTCTCCCAATAAATGTACCAATCTCGCTTCAGGTTCGCACCTCTCTCCCGCTCGCTCTCTCTTTCTCTGTACACCCTCCCGCCGTGAGTCTTTTCCATCTCAGTTCTCTCCACACTAAGCCTTCCCTTTCTGTCTTTACACCCTCTCTACTCCACTTTCTCACATCCCATTCTCTCCCGCTCACACTGTGCTTCCCCTCAGTGAAATGTGACATGGACGTTTCCAGGAAGGGCGCCGCCTGCTGGAGATCCGGGATCAGTTTCATTCTCCACGGTGAGTAAGGGCGAAGACTAAAGGAGAAGTGGGGTTTGGAACTGAAGGGGTGGGGGGAAGATGGTAAGTAGGATATTAGTGTCGGTGGCGATGTGCTGAAGTGGTGTATGTGTGTGTGTGTGTGTGTGTGTGTGTGAGAGAGAGAGAGAGAGAGAGAGAGAGAGAGAGAGAGAGAGAGAGAGAGAGACGGCATCAGCAAAACAAGCACTTCCGGGGTCAGACACAGAGTGAATCTCCCTCCACACCGTCCCAGCACACACTCCAGGGGTGATACAGAGTGAATCTCCCTCCACACCGTCCAATCACACACTCCAGGGGTCATACAGCGTGAATCTCATAAGAACATAAGAGATAGGAGCAGGAGGAGGCCAATCGGCCCCTCAAGCCTGCTCCGCCATTCAACAAGATCATGGCTGATCCAATCTTAACTCTAGTTTTCACCGAATCCCACAAGGCAACAGTGCCAACCAACAGGGCACCATGCCGCCCATTTTATTTTATTATTCATCCCGCCCAAACCCATGTGATCACCCGGGGAAAAAAAAACCGAGTTGCCAATTGAGGAGAAAAAATCTGGAAAATTCCTCTCCGGCCCATCCAGGCTATCGAAAACTGGTCCTGGAGATCACATGGCTGATCTAAACCTAGCCTCATGTCCACTTACCTGCTCGCTCACCGTATCCCCTAATGCCATTTTTATCCAGGAAAATGTCTATCTCCGTTTTGAATTTATTGAGTGTAGTAGCTTAAAAAGCTCTCTGGGGCAGTAAATTCCACAGCCCCACTACCCTCTGAGTGAAGAAATTTCTCCGCATCTCAGTCCTGGAACGGCATCCCCTTATTTTAAGATTATGCCCCCTAGTCCTAGTTTCACCCATCTTTGGGAACATTCTCCCCGCATCCACCCGATCAAGCCCCTTCACAATCTTATATGTTTCAATAAGATCGCCTCTCATTCTTCGGAACTCCAATAAGTAGAGTCCCAATCTACTCAACCTCTCATCATACATGAACCCACCCATCCCCGGAATTAACCTAGTGAACCTTCTCTGCACTGCCTCGAGAGCCAGTATGTCATTTCTTAAATATGGACACCAGAACTGCACGCAGTATTCCAGGTGTGGTCTCACCAATACCCGGTACAACTGCAGTAAGACCTCCCTGTTCTTATACTCCATCCCCCTAGCAATAAAAGCCAGCATTCCACTGGCCTTCTTGACAATCTGCTGCACTTGCATACTAACTTTTTGTGTTTCCTGCACCAGGACCCCCAGATCCCTTTGCACAGAAGCACTTTCCAGTTTCTCTCCATTTAGATAATAACTTGCTCTATTATTTTTCCTGCTAAAGTGCAAGACCACACACTTGTCAGTATTATATTTCATCTGCCAAATGTCTGCCCAATCACTAAGCCTATGTATGTCCCCCTGCAGGGTTTCAATGTCCTCCGCACTCCTTACACTCCCTCCCATCTTTGTGTCATCAGCAAACTTCGATACGTTGCACTTAGTCCCTTTCTCCAAATCATTAATATAGATTGTAAAGAGTAATCTTCCTCCACACAGTCTCATATCACACTCCCAGGGACAGGCACAGAGCTAATCTCCGCCCGCACCGTCCCATCACACACTCCCGGGGTCAGACACAGAGTGAATCTCCCTCCACAACGTCCCATCACAAACTCTCGGGGACAGACACAGAGTGAAGTTCCCATCACAATGACCCAAAATGCACGAAATTCTTGAGAAACAGCGCGAATATCCCACTCTGGATCCCACTACCAAGCACATCTTTCCCTCCACCCCCTCTTTCTGCTTTCCACAGGGATCGCTCCCTACACGACTCCCTTGTCCACTCGTTCCACTCCCACCCCCAAACTCTTCTCACCGATCCCCCTCCTGACACTTATCTTGTAAACGGAACAATTGCTACACCAGCACTTACACTTCCTCCCTCACCACCATTCCGGGCCCCAGATAGTCCTTCCAGGTTAGGCGACACTTCACCTGTGAGTCGGCTGGTGTGGTATACTGCGTCCGGTGCTCCCAGTGTGGCCTTTTATATATTGGTGAGACCCGACGCAGACTGGGAAACCGTTTCGCTGAAAACCTACACTCGGTCCACCAGAGAAAGCAGGATCTCCCAGTAGCCACACATTTTAATTCCACGCCCCATTCCCATTCTGATATGTCTATCCATGGCCTCCTCTACCGTCAAGATAAAGCCACACTCAGGTTGGAGGAACAACACCTTATATACGGGCTGGGTAGCCTCCAACCTGATGACATGAACTTCCGTTAATGCCCCTCCTCCCCTTCTTACACCATCTTTGACATATTTAGTTGTTTTTTCCCTCTCTCTCTGCCCATCACCCTGCCTGTTCTACTTCTCCCTCTGGTGCTCCCCATCCCCCTTTCTTTCTCCTAGGCCTCCCGTCCCATGATCCTTTCCCTTCTCCAGCTCAGTATCGCTTTCGCCAATCACCCTTCCAGCTCGTAGCTTCATCCCACCCCCTCCAGTCTTCTCCTATCATTTCGCATTTCCTCCTCACCCCACTACTTTCAAATCTCTTAGTATATTCCCTTCCATTTAGTCCTGACGAAGGGTCTCGGCCCGAAACGTCGACAGTGCTTCTCCTTATAGATGCTGCCTGGCCTGCTCTATTCCACCAGCATCCTCTGTGTGTTGTTTGAATCTCCCACTCTGCCCATTGTCCCCTCTCAGTGTCGGCTCAGAACTGAGAAACTGATATGGGGTTGAAGGGAGGACTAAATCCAGACATCAACTGTCTCACACAATTCCCTGTGAACGCAGTGAGGGAGGCGTTTGGGGCGAGAGGAGGAGTGGCAGAGACGATGGGGCTCTATGTTTGTGGTGAGTGGTGTGGAATGCGTATCGGGGATGAAGGGGATATCTGAGGATGGGAATGTGGTAGGTGAAGAAGGGGTTGAAGGAGTCGGAGAAACGTAGAAGCATAGAAAACCTACAACACAATACAGGTCCTTCGCATCCCTCAGAAATTACTAGGCTTAACTGTAGCTCTCTATTTTTCTAAGCTCCATTTACCTTTCCAAAAGTCTCTTAAAAGTCCCTATCGTATCCGCCTTCACCACCGTTGCCAGCAGCCCATTCCACGCACTCACCACTCTCTGAGTAAAAGACTTACCACTGACATCTCCTCTATACCTACTCCCCAGCACTTTAAACCTGTGTCCTCTTGTGGCAACCATTTCAGTCCCGGGAAAAAAGCCTCTGACGATCCACACGATCAATGCCTCTCATCATATTATACACCTCAATCAGGTCACCTCTCGTTCCCTTTCGCTCCAAGGGGGAAAGTCCGAGATCACTCAACCTATTCTCAGAAGACATGCTCCCTAATCCAGGCGACATCCTTGTAAATCTCCTTTGCACCCTTTCTATTGCTTCCAAATGCTTTCTGTAGTGAGGCGACCAGAACTGAGCACAGTACTCCAAGTGGAGTCTGACCAGTATCCTATATAGCTACAACATTACCTCTCGGCTCCTAAACACAATTCCAGGATTGATGAGGGCCAATACACCGTACTCCTTCTTAACTACAGAGTCACCTGCGCAGCTGCGTTGAGTGTGCTATGCACTCGGATCCCGAGATCCCTCTGATCCTCCACACTGCCAAGAGTCTTACCATTAATACTATATTCTGTCATCACATTTGACCTACCAAAATGAACCACCTCACCCTTAATCTGTATTGAACATCTGCCACTTCTCAGCCGTTTTGCATTCTATCAATGTCCTGCTGTAACCTCTGACAGCCCTCCACCCTATCCACAACACCCCCAACCTTTGTGTCATCACTATCTCTATAATCTTCTCCCACGGAGAAATCTGACACCTGACCAGGTTCGTTTCTCAATACCAAATCAAGTACATCCTCTCCTCTTGTAGGCTAATCTACATATTGTGTCAAGGAACCTTCCGGAATACATCTAACAGACTCCATTCCATCTAAACCCATTACTCTATGGAGATGGCAATCGATACTTGGGAAATTAAATTCTCCCATAACGATAACACTGTTATTATTACAGCTTTCCAGGATCTGTTTCACTATAGGCTCCTTGATATCCCTGTTACTATTGGGCAACCTATAAAAACACCCTGTAAGGTTAAAGACCTCTTCCTGTACCTAACGTGCAGCTACAGAGACTCCGTAGACATTCCCTCCACGGCGTCCACCTTTTCCGCAGATGTGACACGACCTCTGATCAAACGTGCCACGCTCCCATTTCTTTTCCCACCCTCCCAGTCCTTTCTGAAACATCTAGAAACTGGCACATGAATGAATAAATCCTATCCCTGAGCCATCCAACCCTCTGGAATGACCACTACATCATCTCTCCAAGTACTGATCCACGGTCTAAGCTCTCCGCTTTGTTCACAACACTCCGAGGTAACATAGACATAGCAAGCCTTCGGTCTGAGCTCGCCCCTTCCCTATAAGCTCCGTTTACACCCTCTCGCACTGTCTCCAAGCTTTAAGCCAACCTCCTCTTCCCTAGTCACTTAAGTTCGCTTCGCAGCCCCCACTTCCCCGCCAACAATTCTAGTTTAGTGATAGGACGGAGTGGAGGGAGATTCACTCTGTGTCTGACCCCGGGAGTGTGTGATTGGACGGTGTGGAGGGAGATTCACCCTGTGTCTGACCCCGGGAGTATGTGATGGGACGGTGCGGAGGGAGATTCACTCTGTGTCTGATCCCAGGGAGTGTGTGATGGGACGGTGTGGAGGGAGATTCACTCTGTGTCTGACCCCGTGAGTGTGTGATGGGACGATGTGGAGAGAGATTCACTCTGTGTCTGACCCCGGGAGTGTGTGATGGGACGGTGTGGAGGGAGATTCACTCTGTGTCTGACACCGGGAGTGGGTGATGGGACGGTGTGGAGGGAGATTAAATTTGTGTCGGACCCCAGGAGTGGGTGATGGGACACCTTGGATGGAGATTCAACACATGACTGACCCCGGGAGGGTATGATTGGACAGTGAGGACGAAGGTTCACTTTGTGTCGGACCCCAGGAACGTGTGATGGGACATTCTGCTTCATTCTGCGTCTGATGCCGGTTGTGTTTGCTGGGATGGTGTGGAGCGATCTCCCTATGTGTGATCCCGGGAGTGTGTGATGAGACGGTATGGAGGGATATTCACTCTGTTTCTGATCCCGGGAGTATGTGATTGGAGGGTGTGGAAGGAGTTTCACTCTGTTTCTGGCCCGGGAGTGTGTGATGGGACGGTGTGAAGGAAGCTTCATATTTTGTCTGACCGCGGGGTTCTGCGATGGGACTGTGTGGAGAGAGCTTCTCTCTCTGTCTGGCCACGGAATTCTGTGTTGGGAAGGAGTGGAGGGAACTTCTCACTGTGTGTGATGGGACGTGTGTCATGGGACGGTGTGAAGGGAGCTTCAAACTGTTTCTGACCGCGGGAGTGTGTGATGGGACTGTATGGAGTAAGCTTCACTCTGTGTGCCCGACCACCGGACCATCTGTGATGACGATGCGGAGGGAGCTTCACTCAGTGTCTGCTCCCGCGATTGTGTGACGGGACGGAGTAGAGTGACATTCACTCCGTATCTGATCCTGGGAGTGGGTGAAGGAACGGTGTGGAAGGAGGTTCACCCCATGTCTGACCCCGAGTACGTGTGATGGGAGAGTATGGAGGGAGCTTCACTCTGTATCGCATCCCGTGGTTGTGTGGTGAGACGGCGTGGCGGGAGAATCACTCTGTGTCTGACCCCGGGAGTGGGAGAAAGGACGGTGTGGGGGGAGGTTCATTTTTTGTCTGACCCCGAGGTTTTGCGATGGGTCGGTATTGAGAGAGCTTCTCTCTGTGTGTGAACACGGAATTCTGTGTTGGGACGGAGGGGATGGAACTTCTCACTGTGTGTGGTCCCGTGCGTGTGTCATGGGACGGTGTGAATGGAGTTTCACCCTGTTTCTGTCCCCGGGATTGTGTGATGGGACGGTGTGTTTGAAGCCTCACTTTGTCAGGCTCCGGACAGTGTGGAGTCATCCTCACATGGTCTCGCACAAATTTCCTCCTCGATTGAGCTCATTTCCAGCAGCTTCGAACCATTGTTTCAACATTCTTTCTTCGCCTCATCGTGAGGTTTAATGAGATAACAAGCGCCTTTCCTGTTGATCCATCCTTGTGAACACGTTTATTCTGTAAATGGGAAACAGAGAACAGTGAGTGACGATCTGAGTTTTGCTGACAGAGAAATTCTGAACCCACAGAGAGACATCATGTCGTCGCTGATGTAAATAGTCACGGGTACCCTCACTGAAGAATGCAACCATCCATTTTTCTCATGATCGCTCACTGTAGATATCTGTCCTGAAGACACACAACCCAAGTTCAGGAACTGTTATTTCCCCTCAGCGATCAGGAAGAGGGTACGGGGGACTCACGGCCCACACCAGCCGGTACAGAAACCGCTAAAACCCCTCAACCATATGGAAGGATGTACAGGAGCATCGGGGCCCATACCACCAGATTCAGGGACAGTTATTACCCCTCAACCACTCGGAAGGAGGTACAGGTACCTTTGGACTAACACGGCAGGTCCTGGAAAATTTATTACCCCTCAACCATCAGGAACGGTTCCAGAAGCCTCAGGACTCACACCACCAGGTTCAGGAACATTATGACCCCTGAACCATCAGAAATAAGGTACTCAGAACTCACATCACCAGGGTCTGTAACTGTTATAACCCCTCAACCATCAAGAAGGGGGTACAGGAGCCGTTGTTTAAAGAACGCTCTAAAATTAATCCGGGAAAGTACTGGCCGGTAAGTCTGACGTTTGTAGTAGGTAAATTATATGGAAGAGTACTAAGACATTGGACCTACAAGTATTTGGATAGACATGGACGTATTAGGGAGAGTTAAAATGGCTTTGATTGTGCTAGGTCATATTTAAAAAACCTATTACAGTTTTCGAGGAGGTTACCAGGAAAGTGGATGAAGAGAAGGCAGTGGATGCTGTCTACATGGACTTCAGTAAAGCCTATTACAATGTCCTGTATGGGAGATATGTTGGAAGATTCAGTCGCTAGGTATACATAATGAAGCAGTAAATTGAGTTAGATATTGACTCAGAGGGTCAAACCAGAGAGTGGTAGTGGAGGATTGCTTCTCTGAGTGGAGGTCTGTGACTTGTAGTGTGTCAAATGGATCAGAGCTGGTTCAATTGTTGTTTGTCATCTATATCATGGATCTGGAAGATAATGTGGTAAATTAGATCAGCAAATTTGCTGATGATACAAAGATTGGAGATGCAGTGGATAGTGAGGAAGGTTTCAAACGCTTCCAGAGGGATTTTGACCAGACGGAAAAATGGGCTGAAAAATGGCAGATGGAGTTTAATACAGACATGTGTGAGGTATTGCAGTTTGGAAGGACAAATCAAGGTAGAACATACAAGGTAAATGATAGGGCACTGAGGAGTGCAGTAGAACAGAGGGATTCGGGAATACAGATACAAAACACCGTAAAAGTGACTTTCACAGGTAGACAGGGTCGTAAATAGAGCTTTTGGTATATAGGCCTTTATAAATCAAAGAACTGAGTATAAGAGTTAGAATGCTATGGGGAGTTTACATAAGGCATTGGTGAGGCCGAATTTGGAGGATAGTGTGCAGTATTCGTCACCGAATTACAGGAAGGATATTAATAAGGTTCAAAGAGTGCAGAGAAGGTTTACAAGGATGTTGCCGGGACTTGAGAAACTTAGTTACAGAGAAAGGTTGAATAGGTTTGGACTTTATTCCCTGGAGCGTAGAAGAATGAGGGGTGATGTGATAGAGGTATATAAAATTATGATGGGTACAGATAGAATGCATGCATGCAGGCTTTTTCCACTGAGGCTAGGGGAGAGAAAAAGCCAGAGGACATGGGTGAAGGGGAAATGTTTAAAGGCAAAATTGGGGGAGGGGGGGCTTCTTCACACAGAGAGTGGTGGAATTGTGGAATGAGTTGCCAGGTGAAGTGGTAAATGCGGGCTCATTTTTAACATTTAAGAAAAACTTGGACAGGTACATGGATGGGAGGTTTATGGAGGGATATGGTCCAGGTGCTGGTCAGTGGGACGAAGCAGAAAAATGTTTCAGCACAGCCAGGAAGGGCCTAAAGGCCTGTTTCCCTGCTGTAATGTTCTATCTTTCTGTGGTTCTAACAATCTGCAATCTCTCTGCAGATCTGTTCCTCCGAATCGAGCAGAGTATTCTCTGGTCAACAATTTAACTCCAATGTCATCGCAATACATTTCTTATTCCTCATTTGCTCACTTCCATTCATGAAGGAAGAGCAGTAGATGCAGGTTATACGGATTTCAGCAAAGCATTTGATAAAGTACCCCATTCAAGGCTTATTGAGTAAGGAGGCATGGGATCCAAGGGCACTTACTTTGGGGTTCCAGAACTGGCTTGCCCATAGAAGTGGTTTTCCATCGTGGCTGTAGAAGGGTCATATTCTGCATGGAGGTCGGTGATCAGTGGTGTGCCTCAGGGATTTGTTCTGGGACCTTCAATCTTCCTGCTTTTTTTTTATAAATGACCTGGGTGAGGAAGTGAAGGGATGGGTTATTAAGATTGCTGATGACACAAAGGTTGGAGGTGTTGTGAATAGGGTAGCGGGCAGTTATAAGTTACAGTGCGAGATTGATAGAATGTAAAACCGGGCTGAGAAATCGCAGATGGAGTTCAACCCAGATAAAAGTGAAGTGGTTCATTCTGGTAGGTCAAATATTATGGCAGAATATAATATTAGTGGTAAGAATCTTGGCAGTGTGGAGGATCAGAGGGATCTTGTGGTCCCAGTACATAGGACGCTCAGAGCAACTGCACAGATTGACTCTGTGGTTAACAGGGCATACGGTGTAGTGGTCTTCATAAACCGCGAAATTGAATTTAGTAGCCCAGAGGTAATGTTGCAGCTACTTCGGACCCTGGTCAGACCCACTTGGAGTATGGTGCGTAGTGCTGGACGCCTCACAAGTATGTACCTCAAGAATACTTGAAAAGAGAGAAATATTTAATGAACATACTGCTGGTGGCTGGTAAAAAAAAAACTCTTACTAGGAAATGTTTATCAGAAGAGAGCCCAGCTTTAAACGCAAGGATGGAAATTATAATGGACATTTACAAAATGGGGAAGAAAACAGCATCTGTTACTCATAAATTGGAACAATTTGATTCATACTGGGGAAAATATTTTAACTACATAACACCTCATAGGCCTGATTTTATTCTCACAAAACAATGAATATGTTGTTAAAAAAAAAGATCACTTCCTACTTGTACATCGTTTTCTCCTTTGGCTTGTTCTTTCATTCCTCTCTGTCCTATAAGTGTAACCCTCAGATAAATATCATGTGGAGATTTGTGGCATATATGTCTATATGATTTCTATGTACAATATCTGAGATACATCATATGGAAATGTATGACTGATGGTGAATTTCAATAAAAAAAACGAAAAACATTTGAAATAGTACCGAGGAGATTCACGAGGAAATTACCTGGATCGTGGAGCATGCTTTATGAAAACAGGTTGAGTGAAATCAGCCTTTTCTCTTTGGAGCAAAGGAGGATGAAAGGTGACATGATAGGGGAGTATAAGATGATGAGAGGCATTGAACGTGTGTATCGTCAGGGGCTTTTTCCCAGGGCTGAAATTGTTGCCACAAGAGGACACAGGTTTAAGGTGCTGCGGAGTAGGTACGGAGGAGATGTCAGGGGTAAGTGTTTGACGCAGAGAGTAGTGAGTGCGCGGACTGGGCTGCCGGTAACGGTGGTGGAGGCGTATACAATAGGGTATTTTAAGAGAATTTTGGATAGGTACATGGGGCTTAGCAAAATAGAGGGCTATGTGTAGGTCTAGAAATTTCTAAGGTAGCGTCATGTTCGGCACAACTTGTGGGCCGAAGGGCCTGTATGGTGTTGTAGCTTTTCTATGTTTCCATGTTTCCAGGCATAAAACCTAAATTGGACAAATTGTCTTGTCTGTTCTGACTGTGCTCTGCGGGGACATTTTCTCAGCCCTGTAATGTCACCCCTCCTCCTGTAATTCCTTCTGTTTACTCTCGTCTAAAATAGGGAAACCCGAAATATCTTGCTGTCCTGCTTGCTCCTCCTACACCCAATTCTCAATAATGGCTGAAATATCATATTCACTGTGTTGATTCATGCCCTGAGCTCAACTGCATTTCTTAGAAGCTTCCTGCATTGAAATATACGGAGCTCAGGGGACCAATCGCATGATGCACAACCTTTCGATTCCTGCCTTTTTCTGAGGTCTTAACAATATCTGTCTCCAGATCGACTCCGCTGTCTGCTCTCTGAATCCCATCATCCTGCAAATTGACTTCAAACACTCTGCCAAAGACTCTCATGCACAGTCCTGTCAAACCTTCCCGCTAGGAAAAACAAACAAACAGACAAACCGTCTTCCATCTCTTCTGTTGACATCTCACGTTCCTTGGAATAAACACAATGAATTCTGAACCCCTCCCATCTGCACCGTAGCTTGAGCCACGTGCTAAACTGTATGGTCTTCCTAGGTCTGGGCACACTGGGACGGGTGGTGGTCCTGTCTTTTTATTTATTAGCTAAATCCCTGACCTCACTCTGCTGAAACACCTTCACATACATATCGATTTTATTGAAACATATATGGACCAGGACGTCGAGCTGCTCACTCACCCAATTAAGAATCATTGAATCTTTTTTTTTTGCTATTGCAGTTTAGCCTCTTTCTGGTGCACTTAAGACAACTACATTATTTCAAGGTGTTAGGAGAGGGGTCACAGAACATTCCCATTGAAATCCTCTCAATTCACATCTAACCCTGTCGTGCTGTCCACCCTCAAAATTTTTAATCAATTTCGCTGCCACTATACGTTCACATCAGTTCAGTTTTGGGCCCCGTTCATAGAAACCATCTATTTCTTCCCTCCACACTCGATTCAGATTTTAGACAATGGGGTTTGAACGGTCTTATGCGCATTAAGGATTTGTGCACTGATAATATATTTAATAGTTTTGATAACCTGTGCAGTAAATATGGCCTTCCGCATAATCATTGTTCTCAATACCTGCAGATTCTCCAGTTTGTCAAGGAAAAATCTCCCTCTTTTCCTGATCTACCACCTACTATGTTTTGGGACAAACTCACTCTTAGCTTTAATAATAAAGTGCTGAACTCTGTACTATACTCTCAGCTGATGTCTTTGGCAGTTCAAGATCGAAACAAAACTACGACTAGCTGGGAGGATGACCTTGGTGTGGATCTGGCTGAGGAATATTGGGCAAAAGCACTGAATAGGGTTCATTCCTCGTCATCATGTGCTAGACTCGGGCTCATACAATTTAAAGTTTTACACTGTACATTTAAGTAAAGCCAGGCGTGCTGACATATATCCTGGGACAGATGCTAGCTGTGACAGGTGTGACGTGGTACACATTGGAAGGACAAACTCCAAGGCAAGAGTACAGAGTAATTGGCAGGTTACATGGTAGTGTGAATGAGCAGAGGGATCTAGGGGTACATGTCCATAGATCCCTGAAAGTTGCCTCACAGGTAGATAGGGTGGTTAAGAAAGCTAATGGAGTGTTAGTTTTCATAAGTCGAGGGATAGAGTTTAAGAGACAAGATGTAATGATGCTGCTATATAAAACTATGGTTAGGCCACACTTGGAGTACTGTGTCCAGTTCTGGTCGCCTCATTATAGGAAGGATGTGGAAGTGTTGGAAATTGTACAAAGGAGATTTACCAGGATGCTGCCTGCTTTAGAGAGTATGGATTATGATCAGAGATTAAGGGAGCTAGGGCTTTACACTTTGGAGAGAAGGAGGATGAGAGGAGACATGATAGAGGTGTACAAGATATTAAGAGGAATAGACAGAGTGTACAGCCAGCGCCTCTTACCCAGGCACCACTGCTCAGTACCAGCGGACATGATTTTAAGGTAAGAGAAGGGAAGTTCAAGGGGGATATTAGAGAAAGGTTTTTCACACAGAGAGTGGTTGATGCGTGGAATGCACTGCCTGAGTCAATGGTAGAGGCAGATACTAGACAGGTTTATGGAAGAATTTAAGGTGTGGGGATATATGGGAGCGTGGGTTTGAGGGTCGGCACAACATTTTGGGCCTAAGGGCCTGTAATGTGCTGTATTATTCTATGTTCGATGTTCCTTCAATCCGGCTGGTTTAGTTCATGCATTTTGGTCTTGCCCACGGCTTGATGATAACTGGGCACTGGTTTTTAAAATTATCAGTGAGGTTTTGGGGGTGACACTGAAACCTTACCCGCTTATAGCTGTATTTGGTGTGGAGATGATGTTTTGGGTTTAGTTGCAAAGCAGTCGGATATCATTTCACTTACATCGCTTTTGGCCCGTAGGAGAATCTTGCTGGTCTGGAAATCTGCCACTACCCCATCTGCTGCTGCTTGGTTAGAGGACGTAATGTTTTTTTTCCTGAAATTAGAAAAGATTAAATTCACTCTGAGGGCGTCAGTGAGAAAGTGCTATACGGAATGGGGGCCTTTCTTGTCATATTTTGGGAGTCTTAAGTAATGACCTAATAGTTGAGGGCATTTGACTGTACTTGGGAAGTTGCTTCCATTTTAACACGCATATGGTTTACCTCACAGGGTGATTGATGAATTGTAATATGAGTGTATTCTGGATCATCTGAGATGTTGTAGATCTGTGTGGGACTTCGTCTTGAAGTAATGTGGGGGTATGGCTGTGAAATGTCCGTACTTGTATTTGTGAAGTGTTGTATTGTAAATACATTAGCTGTCATTGTATGTTCCGGGAGGGGGGGGGGGGTGAGGGGATCTTTGTTCAGGGGTAAGATACAAAAGCAAAATGGAGGAAAATGTAATCCATTATGTATCCTATATTGTGCCGTTCCTTCAGTAAAATATATTATTAAAACAATAATCGTAGAGAAGGGATGGTGTGCTGTGAAAAGAGGAAGGAAGGGGAGGAGAGTGGGGCCACAGAAAGGGTGTTCAGATTCAGCCGTTGGAGCAGAACGTGTGAGGCATCATTTTCCTGCTCCATTTTTCTGATTGGAGTCTGTTTAAAGGCCGAAATCTACTGACCCATGGCCAGGAGTCACAGACAGAGCGAGATTCCCTCCATACAATCCCTTCACACACTCCTGGAAACATACACTGAGCAACGCTCCCTCCGCAGCGATCCATCACACACCCCCGGGATCATACACAGAGTGCAAATCCCTCCATATTGTTTCAATACGCACTCCGGGATCACACACAGAGTGAAGCTCGTCCACACTGTCCAAACACGCAGTTCCTGGGTCGGATAACCAGCGAAGCTCCCTAAATATTATCCCATCACACTCCCGTACTCAGACATGTGAAGTACCTCCCGCACCACAGCAACACGCCCTACCGGAGTCACCAAAAGTGCGCAGCCCTCTCCCTCCTCCGGTCTCCCCACTCACCAATACCCAGACTTTCGGCTTTCCAGTAGTCTTGAATCGTGTGTGTCTCTCGGAGATGGTGTGTGTGTGTGTGAGCGGACTGTGTGCTGCCGTTAGAGGAAGGAAGGGGAGGAGAGAGGAGGCCAGGGAAAGGGTGGTGAGTTTGCAAACACTGATGCAAGTGGTGTGGAACACGTGACCGGCTTGTGCATGCAGAGTTGTGGAGAGATTCAGATCCTG